>NW_010426681.1:2404-19117 GCF_000710305.1 Buceros rhinoceros silvestris | reverse complement strand
CCCGGCAGCACTCGGGAGAGGCGAGGCAGTGCGCATAGCACCAGGAGGGTTTGCTGGTGGCAGTGGTGTTCTTTCAGACCTTTTCTTTAAGAGGTTTTTAGTTTTGATTTTATCTTCAAGAGGAGAATAGGTCATCAGAATGGTGAAAAAAACCCCACGAAGTGTAGAAGAAAAGGGTGGAGGACAAACTGTAGAAACTCAGGAGAAAATAGGAGACAGAGTAATGTTGAAAGGAAGAAAGCGCTGAACCAGATTCAAAGATTGCCGATATAAAACCCAATAGCCAATGTGACTATTAAGCCGGTATTCTTTATTCATGGATCCAGTCGCACAGGGAGATTTTCTTGCTATTCCGTGTGCATTTTCAGGGGGTCCAATTACATCATTTATACAGTTAACTACTACGTATGCGTTATCTTTCCAGGAACTAATAAGAATATTATAATTATTTGCCCCAAATTCATTTACATAGTCCGTTCCTCTCTTGGGCATGCGCAGTGTCCTCTGGTGGTCTTCAGGGTGGTCATTTGATGAAGGCTAGAGTCTTCCTCTTAGATGAACTTTTCACCTTTCTGTCCTGACACATGCTCTCTTGCGTTTTTCTGAGACAGCACATTCCTATCCCGAGTTAATTAACTCTCGCCTTCGTTATCTTCTTTAGGATCCTTTTACCCTGATTCATGGCTGCCTGTTTTGCCCAGTCCACCTGCATCCCAAGGACAAGGCCATCATTTACGACTTAGCTGGTCCCTGTCTTCTCATTATTTTTGATTAACTAGTTCCTGCTATCAAACCATAGGAAAGGTGTGGCAGCTTTTTGTGGTTCACTTGGTCAAAAAAAAGCAATAATCTAACAGTGAACTAAACAGTCCAATGAAACTTTTTTTTTTGTTAAATTATGATCATCCCCTTGCAGTACTTGAGTCCTGTCTGACGCTCTTGGGCAACAGAATACAGATGAGGGAAGCGTGGAGATGCATCTCTTTTGAATTCTCAGTTGTGAGAGATGAAGTGTCCTGCATTATGGGCAAAATACATCTTTGATTAAAACACCTCTTAATGTTGATAGTAGACTTGATGAAATTTGGTTTCAGTCTGATGCTGTCCCTTTAAATTGATCCCAAAGGAGGAGGGAGCGTGGAGTGTACGATTATAAAGTCAAGCTTTTCAGTGATACCAGAAAGTTTCAAAGCAGTGCCCTAAGACTCTTCAGAAAGGAGCAAGAACTTAATAGATATTTTTTCTGTATCACTCATTCATGAGGCATTGCCATCGCTCATCTTAAATCAAAAACCAAAGCAATAACTCCCTCCTGAAAGGAGCCTGCAGCTATGGCTGAAAATGTCTGTAGGCTGGTCAGTGGTAAGGTCTGTTTACCTTCCTGTTTGAATGATCGAATCACTGAAGTGATTGCTTTTTTAAAACTACACATTTAAAACTTCAAACATTTTTGCTAGTCGCATCAAAATAATAACAAACAAATCACTTTTGACAGCCTTCTGAAATAATGATCCGTGTCACAAATGGTAAGTAAAACTTTCGTCAGAATGATACAGTATTTTTAGAAAGATGTGTGCACACTGTTAAACCAGTTACACCAATCTGCAAGGGGGGAAGGGCAGTCTGAAAACCCGTTCTCACTTCCCTGGATGACTTTCAGAGGAAGCATTGCTTGTTGCTGAGGTCCTGAACTCTTGGCATTTAAGCATAAAAGAGAAGTGAAAATGGCCCAGATTTTGCTTTCTAATTACCAGAATCGATGTTTTCAGGCAAAGTTCACAGAAAGGCTGGTGGGAGCTGTCTCCTGGCTGGATGTTTGACAGAAAATGTTCACTTAGCTCACTGTGTTGCTAGAGGTCTGTTCCTTTAGACTTGAGATTCCTCCTCAGCTGGTCTAACACAGGCTCTGATGAACTGGGAGACTTAATTGGTACAAAATCAGCTGGGAGAAGTAAGAAGCATATGGTGTGTGGGTGCTCCGAAATGTATCTCCTACACTTTCAAACGTTTAAGCATGTGCTTAACTCAAAGCACTTGGGCCCTGTTGGAGTTGGTACAGTTGCCCATGCCCTCAGTGTTTGCAGTTCTCAGTACTGCTTTTTTCTGGGTTTTGTCAATTTATTTTTTATTTATTTTATGTTGTTCCAAAATACATAGTGACCCAGATTTGCTTTTATACGCACATGAAGGTATGTATTCCTGCATGAACAGGACCTATTGCTTTTTGAAGGAAGGCAGGGAATATTTGACGGAGCAGTCTATAAGCATCACCTTTGAGAAGGAGAGCTTTCAAATCCCTGAACTGTGCTAGTTTTCAGGTGTTTGGAGGAGGAAAGTGGGGCACCTCTCTCATGCGTTGGAATCACAAGGGGCAATCGCATGCATTAGAAGTCAGTGCCAACAACACGGGCTGTGCCTTGGCAGCGTCGAGTCAGTAAGACTACGTACCCTGTGCTGTGCACGAGTGCTGTGTCAAGCAGAGCAGTCTGAGAGGGTACCCCTGCATGGAGGAGAAACGTGGCACATTTAAAGACATGTACCACCTCCAGGAAGGGCTGTGTGCCTGGTTAGCAGTGCCCCAGATGGAGGCCGGCTCTGCCTCTGGACCATGTCTTGCTCATCACCAGGCTGCAGCTTGGTGCAGGGTCGAATGCTGACCCAGAACCAGCTGCTCCTGATGGCACTAGCTGTTGCCATCACAATAGACCCAGTATGTGCTCCCTGCTGTGGAATTTTATTTTATCCTAGAAAGTTTGGGAATTTTATCCTAGAAAGTTTTGGGTGTAGTGGCAGACCTGGCAGCTAGATTTACAGAACTTTCTGAAAGATTAAGTTAATCTCACCATTTAATGGTGCAGCACACTTGTACTCCAGTGTAAGTATGTGGTGACTCCACTTATTACCCAACAGACCTCTGGTCAAGCTCCTCACTGGAAACTGAACTCAAAAAAGCTCAACTCTCTTCTGTCCAAGAGGTGAAGTCGAAAAGCTCCCATTCAAAGCCTGTGGTCTCTTTAATCGTACGAGTTTGTCCTGGCTCTGAGGAAACACATGTTAACAAGACCCATACTGTTATCTTCTGTTTGGTCACACGTAGGCTTTCTTAACGTGGCTTCATAAATTAAAACAAGCGCAGGGGGAGTTTCAAGGAGGTGGTGGTTAGTGCAAAACTCTAGCTAACAGCCCATTAGACTGCCTTAATAACAGGGCCCTGATTTAGACCTCTAGTTAATTCTTGCTGTGCCAGCCAAACTCAGCGCTTCCCCATAGAAAAAGCAATTGGTTGTGAGTGTGTATATAGGATTTGGACATGAATGTGCACTGTTATGCTTCTGTGCCACAGCTGCTGATGGACCTGTACCTTCTGTAACTATTCATCTTGCTTTATGCTTGCAGTATGGTTGTGGATGTGTAGAAAGATTTATTTTTTTAAAACATCTTTCTGCATCTCCTCCTAAGCCTGTCTTCAGTGAGAGGTTGAGAGAACTTGGTGTACACAACCTAGGTGGTCACTTTCAGGAGGGTACAGTGACAGAAACCTGTTTCTGCACAGGTCGCGGGCTATCTGCCATACCCACATGAGCCGAGTTAAAACGTGTAGCTCAGTCCTGCACTGGTAACCTCAGGGTTGAATCTGCCCTTACAGCATTCAGGCATTGTTCGCTGTATTAAACAGCAGTAAAATTGGTTCTAGAAGCTGTTGCCAAGTCCCAAATAAGACTTCTGCCTGAAGGTGCCCTGTTAAATCTGTCTGCTTCTAATGACTATCAAACGCTTCCTGAAAAAACGGCTCTGGCAGTTGATGTTGTTACTGTCCTCCCTGTTTGCTGCAGTCCCGCTGTGGCACTCTGATACCCTTTGTTGGTCCCTGTAGGTGCATCTCTCATTCCATTTTCAGAAATGGCTGAGACATTTCAACAGAGGCTTTCCAGAGGGTGTCTGCCCGGGTGGTGAATTGTTGCAGCCCGCAGACTGAAAGCACAGCAGTGCTGTAAAGCAACTGAAACCAGCTCCTTACATAGGACCAACAGGGGAAGTACAGCAAAGGGTTCCATTATCATATGTTAAATGTGGGTATGTCTGTTGTGGAGCATATATGTTGTGCCGTCTCTCAGCTTAAGTTATTGTGCAGAGTGCATAGGTTAAGTGGGCTATAACCGAAGGGATTTGTAAGACAACAAAGAAACAAAAGGCATTGGAAATACGCTGGACTGTAATTGGATCTGCCCTGAAGCAGGTCAGGCATGCGTTCCAGTCAGGTGTTTGCCCCAGCCATTAGAAGCATGGTAAAATTAATATAAAAAGCCGTGTTTTCACTGTGGCACCTCTCCTGTTACCACAGCACAGCTTGTGCTTTCAGAAAAATACACAGTGTGGTATGAAGGCAGCTTTTCAGAACGTGTATTTACTCGACAGTCATTAGGAGAACAGGTGGATTGTTGTTCTCTGGCTGCTTTTGTTTTGTTCTGTTTGAGGGCATTTTATGCCGAGAACAGTTAGAAGCAGAAGATTAGGAAACCAAAGGATTTTCAGACTTCATCCCTGCTTCCTGGACTGTTTATCAGAGCTGTATGTTAGTCTGGCTTCACTGGAGCAGTAAAATTTACCTTGGGCTTGTTGAATTGGGGCAGCAGATCTGTGATAACGTCTCTGGAGCAGGGAACATGATTCTCCTGCACTGGCTCTGTGGGATAGCATGTGTATGTGAAGCACTGGAAGGGGACATTGGCTACCTCTAAGTGAGCTTCTCCCAGTGCTCTGTTGTGTGGTATGGCCATTGATGCTCGGGAAGCTCGTGTGAAAGAACAGGCCTTCAACAGGAGTATCTTTTTCCCCCAATTGATATTTAAATCTAATACAATGAAATACTACTACTTCAAATGCTAATTCTCTTGTTAGATGAAGCCTTCAACAGCAAGCAGATGGGGTTGTCAAGCAGTGCATTAGAAGGTGCTGGGATCCACCACGCGGTACAGGACTCTTAATGACACAACTTGTTAACGTGTTTCGGAGCCTCCCTAAGCAGCTGAGGGAAGGTGTCTTGGCTCAGTCTGATTTCAGATTTCCTTTAGAGCATGGTTTTTGGACTCAGCAGGCTGACGGCTCGCTCTCAGCTCTGCCTGGTTCCAGGACCCCAGGGGTCTCAGAAGTTGCCTGTATGCCTTCTGTGCTAACTCAGAGTGAGTCTGGCCAGGGGCGCTTGACCATGTACTAGTGTGCTAATTAATGAGGACATGTGCTGGAAGCCAGTTGTGACCTGGACCACCCTGGGTGGAAAATAAATCTTTGACGTGGACATAACTATCACACTATTTTACTGCTAGTGAATGTGCATCTTGCTGAGTTCACCCATTTACAAACTAAATGGTCAGAGAAACAAAACTGGTATCAAAGAATGTTCTTCCAGGACCATCATGCCAGCTAATATTTATGGTCAGTTGTAGTTGTTAGCAATAATACGTCGAAGTAGGAAAGGGGGGAGTTAAATACCATCTTATAAGATGTGCTTTAGGTGTTACTGAAAGCACCCTTCTTTCTTCTCAGTCTTTAGAGTTGTTTTCTTCTTCTTCATCATTTGAGGCTGAAATTAAAATCCTGCTTTAGTTGGGCTTTGAGTTGCTTTTCAGAAACAGCAAATTAAAGGCATTTCAAACAGAATTGTAGAGTGTGGATAGATCAGGAAACAGTTTTAAGTGGGTTTTTCAAAGCCATCTAAGGACTAAAGGCGACTTAAGAGCGGCTAGTTCCCTTCGTCATCCACACTGACAAGTGCTTTTAGCCTGGATGTAACTATGTGTTGTATCGTTCCAGTGACAGCCAGCTCTCCTGGCTTAAGTAAGCTCTGCCTGCCTAAACGTGGTTCTGCAGTCCAACAGCAGGTGCTCTGAGGACTCCTCCTGGCCTCTCGCTGAGGGTTAGCAATTGCATCCCGTCAGAGCCCTGCTGAGTGTGCTGTGCTGGCAGAAACCAGCATCACGAGTCTGGAGATGGCTCACTGGGACTACGAGCTCACCCTTCTTCTTGGATACGCTGTTGTGTTACTACACTTAACAGATCAGTGTCAAGCGCTAAAATAACTCTTATGTCATTGTTTAGTGTAATTGTTTAATAAAGGCTTGTGTCTGTAACTCACAGGAGCTGAGCTGAACGTGCAATAGTGGAACCGGGTTCTACAAGGGCAGAAGAGAGGAATGATCAGCGTGTTGTGATTTCTTTACACAAAGTAACAAGTTTGAGAAGTATAATACTGAGTTGAACATGGAAGGCTCAGTTAAAGCCACTTGCTAATCTCTCTGTGACAAGGCTGGGGGGACATAGTGGCCCTGCCCAGCTACCTTCTCAGTTCGCTGTCTTCTGCATCAAGGTCTTTCATCACCAGCCTTCCTCTCTGATATATTAACACGGCAAGCACTGCCGTGAACAGAATATACGCAGGGAAATTTGGCTCTAAGTAAGTCATCTGAGATCTTGTAGAAGCCTAGCCTCAGCTAGTCAGGGCTCACCGTAGGCTCAGCATACATCTTAGAGTTAAGGGCAAGCTGTGCTCCACAGCTGCTACCTGTGTCTGAGCTGGCTGGCTTACAGCCATCCTGTGTGTGGCTGCCACGCACTGCTGTGATGATACCTGAGCAGCAACAGCATTCAGAAACTCCAGGAAGAGATTTGGTTTGGCTGGGGAGTTCATCTTGTGGTAAGACTTCTTGCTTCTGATGAAGGAGGGTTCCTGCCATCCAACAGAGACTTCAAAACTGTCACCACTCCTGTGATTTCTAAGATGCTAGTGTGAGGAGATGATGTTACAAAGACTCTGACTCCTGGGGGAAAGATAAAGTACAATATCTTAATAGTTTCTCTCCCTTTCACCCCTTTTTTATTTCAACTGTCAAAGGATTTTTTTCAGATGAGAGAGATAAAGAGATCTGGAGCACAGTTCCCAGTCTTGCTCTAGACTTCCCGTGTGACTGTGGGTAGTAGCTTGTGCTTGTCTGTTTCCTCAGTTTCCTCTCCATTAAATTAGAATAGGCACAATTTTAAATTCGTGTCATTGTGCCAATTGAGTGTAAAGGCAGGATCTGCAGACGCAGGGCTACCAAAAGATACAGGGAAGTGTCAGAGGTGTTGAAAGGTGCCAGTGTCAGACAGGCAAACCTGTGAGTTTAGGTGCCTTACCTGATTAATGTTTTAGAAAATTTAATTGGGAACTGGGCTGTGGAGTACCTCATGGAGATTGTAACTCTAGGGTCTTTCATGTCCAAACAGATTTTAAAATGGGGATTCATACTCCTTATTTGCTGAAAAGATTTTTAAAGTGCTACTAAGTCGTAATGTTTCTGTTGTTGCTGTTTGTCTGTTTTGTCTAATTAGGCTCTAGCAGAACAATTGCAATCTCTTTTCTTTTGTGTTTGTGCTGTGCTGGATAGACATAACCCTGAATTTAGTTCTCCTGTAGATGGTAGTTCAATAAAAATAATGCTACTTTTACTAATGAGAATAACTACATGAAGCCAGGATTCATGCTAAATTAGTATCCATTAGTGACTTAGATCTATAATGAAGGTTTCCTTGCTCTCTGTTGTGTGTCCCAGTTCATTACAGAGCAGTCCATGCTATTTTATTAACAACATTTTTATCTTTTTCTGGAACTGTTGCTTGCCCAAAACTAATAGAAGAATATGTGCTTTCCTGCAGCATCAGAATGAGACAAATGGCCTACTTGCTTTTAGTATCGTACAGATATGTCTTTCCTTTGGACTCAGATAGACTTATAAATGGCAAGTGGCTGGAGACTAATGGAGCACATGCTTCAAAGCTTTCCATCTGGTCCTTTGGGGAGCAAAAAGAATATATCGTCTATGTTCTAATCAGTCCTCATCATAAAGTAAAGCACCCCAGCTCCAGGTTCCTGGAGAAACTCTTAGCTTTACTCAGAGAGGGAGAGGGCGACAAGTGCTATCCCCCCTTATGCATCTGCAGGAGAAAAAAGAATGGGGTAAAAAGAAAAAATGACGCAGAGTAGATTTGCACTCTGAAACTGGACAATGCACCTGTCTACAGGTATTTATTCCAGTGGCCTTCAGTGACGTTTTCTAGTGACAGCAGAAGAGACGGTAAAATTGTTTCAAAGAGACCTTGTTCATACCAGTTGAGTGAGCGAGCACTATATTAATTTGGAAGTGAGTAAATCTGCTTAAATTATGATCCCTTTACTAATTTGTTTCATCTCAGGGCTCTTCCTCCAGTTATCCCCTCAAATAGCCCCTATTTATTCATCTGTTTATTTTATTTCTTCACATACATTTAGGAAGAAAAAGGAGAGAGATACTCTCCCCAATGGAGACCATCTGCTCTTTTCTTATTGGGGTGGAAAAAACCTACAATTAGTGTCTTGTTCATATTTTTGTTTTAGCAAAAAAAAAAAAGAGAGAGGGAAAGAAAGAGAGAGAACTATTATGCAAATACTCTGCAATTTGGTTTCAAATATTCTTTGTACTATGATGAGCAATTTCCCTTTAATACAAACTCAGTCTACTTGCCAGGACTTTTTTCTTGCCTTAATATAGGGAAGGGAAAAATAAAAAAAAAAAATATGAGTTGGGGGGTATGTTATGTTCCTTTGATACTAACTTTCTCGTCCTTTTTTTCTTTCCATCTTTCTTTGGCACTATTGCAGCTGTTACTCTTTAACTTGTCAGAAATATGTCGTATAGGTTTTTTGAGAAAGAAAGAAAGAGAACCAAAATAGCTTTACAAAGCTGCAGTTTCAGCTCATTTTCATTGTTCCGTTGCCATGATGAAACGGTCTTGAAATGGAGGACAGATATGTAGGGTTTTTACAGGGCGCTCCTGTGCTTCTTGCCAGTGGTATGAACTTCAGAGCTGAATAGTGTAGCCAAGATTAAGTCCTTCTGGTCCTCGGTGTTGGACAACCTAGCTAGCCAGCTGAAAACCCCTGAAAACTTTTGCTCTGGGGAAGATAAGTGAAGAAAGGAAGGAGTATGATTTCCTGTTTACTGGGTGAGAGGCTGAAGCATGGGGAAAAATGAAATAACTCATCCAAGATCTAGTGGGAGAACTCTCTAGAAGAATGAGGAGCTGAGCCAAGAGGCTCAGATTTAGAAAGCTGACGCTTTCTGTGCTGGTCTACATGTGGCAACATCAGGAGACAGGCAGGACCATTACTGCAGCTGGCCTGCTGCTGTACCGTCACAACCTACTGCTATACAACTGTCATAGAGACGGTGGCATGGGTATATCCTAATGGCTTAACACATTTGATGACTTCCAATTATCAGACACATTTGAAAAGCCCTCACTAAACCTCCTCATTCTTAACCCTTTGCAGGTTGTACTTTGGGAAAGCTTCAGTTGACATCTGCTACATGCTTAAGCGTATAAAATGCTAAGCATAAAATCTCTGATCCAGTAAGGTGTTTGAGCACAGCTTCATCAAATATCTTTCCAAATGAGGCCTAACGAGCTGTCTCACTGTATACAAGTGGCATAGTTTGCTTGCATAAGAAAAAGCTGATACCAAACAGATTGACCACAAGGCAGGGAAATATATTCCAGAAGCAAAATTAAGGGAAGTAAAACCAGACCAGTGAGACCTTTAAGCAAAGTCAAGTATGTCACACTGAGTTTGTTGCTTCTGTGGCTCTAATGGGGCAGGGAATGTAGGGCAGTGCAGAACTCCTGCTCAGCTTTCACTGCCTCTGTTCTGATAGTCTGACCCATTGCTTGGGGCTCGTCACGTCAAGCATGCGTTATATCAGGCTGGATTCTGCCCAGGTACGCCTAGCACTGGATAGACAATGCAGGAACTCGCGGTACTTGGGGGACACTGATCCCCTTTAGATGCTCTGTGGGAAACGGGAAATCTTCTATGCATAGAGTCTTTAAGCACACTGGAGTAACTGGGTCACTTCTGTTGTTACAGGAAGCTCTTATCATGGCCAGCATGGACCACCCACACCTGGTGAGACTCCTGGGTGTCTGCCTGAGCCCGACCATTCAACTAGTCACCCAGCTGATGCCTCATGGCTGCCTGTTGGATTATGTGCATGAGCATAAGGATAACATTGGCTCCCAGCTTCTGCTGAACTGGTGTGTCCAAATAGCTAAGGTATGTGATTCATACTGTTCTTTTTTAGCCATTTTCATAACAAACTGAAAAACATGGCATACAAAAAAAAATAATTTGTGTTTTGGGGGTTTTGCTTGTGTGGTTTTTTTCAGACATGTTTTTGTTGTCAGGAAAGTGGGTAGTTCTTGCAATAGAAGATATTTTGGGTGCTTACAGTATTACTGATTGCTCATTAATATGTAAACCAAAGTGCTTTTCTTGACTGTCTTTCCAACTCAGTGTTAAGGGGGTGGGGGTTGTCTTTCACGGGGGGAAACCACCAGTGGGAGAAGAAGCCACCTGTATGACATCTGGGGCTGAGCACGGAATGATTTTTTTTCAGCCTCTTCTCCTGTTCACTATTCATAGACACTGACTTAACCTGACCGTAGTTTTCAATCTTTCTGAATCTGCATTGCCAGTTAAATTCTGATATGCCTCCAATTGTCAGCCCCCACACTGCCAGGAAGATAAATACTCATTTCGTGTCACTCCTTTGGGAACCACCGTGGTTCTGCTGTGTTTAAGACCTATCACAACAGCTCAGGCTGGAGGGTAATACTGCTCGTCTCTGCAGAATGGGAAATTTCAAGGGCTGGATCCTGCTTTGCTCACTGTGGTATATTGTCTGCCTTCCTGTGGGCTTTGACGAGCAAGAGGGAAGTCGTTTCCGCTCAGCTGAGTTGGAACAGTACAGGTCATAAATGCAGCCCTACTGAAATCCTCACATAGTGTTTTACCCATGTGTTTAGGTATGTTCCGGTATTCAGTGTCATGCTAAGAACAAGTTGTTGAGAACTGGTTGCAAAGAGTAACAAGATCTGTAAATGTTGAGGGCTGTGCTCTTTATCCATTTTAAAGGCTCTTCTGTGCAACCAGAGTTGTGTACAGTAATGCTGCTGTGAATGAGAGGCTGGAACCCACTTTTTATTTAGGTATTTAGAAGTTGCTTAAAGTTTTAGGTTGTCTTGGTGAAAATGCTTGTTACATACAAATGTGTGCTACAGACTGCCCTCTTAAATCAAATCATCAGCCTTAAGTGAATTTGCTACACCATCTATAACGAAATCTTAATTGTAATGTTAGGCTTAGCACTGGAGAGAAACCTAGATTGTTTTGCTGGCCATGAAGTGAAGTGGCCATCAAGTAAACATTTGTTTATTTGAAAAAGTTAAATACTTACAAAACTTAATTTCTTACAGAAGTAAGAAAACTGAGAAATTCATGTAGCTCTGCGTTTTTACTCAAGGACAGGCGGAGTTTGAGGTTCATCATTAATAGGGATGGTTTTTTCCAGATTCAGCTCTGTTGTCAGACCTGCCTGAAGGTGACAGTAGATGAAATGACTGTAGCGTTAGTAGTGCAGTTGATCCATAGAGGAGGTGGGCAAAATCCCAGACCCACATTCTGATGTTGCAGCATTTTGTAGATGTGTCAGTATCTGTGATTCTGCTGTGCTGTGGTGGTAGAGCAGACGTAATTGCACGGCATATTGGAACACGCTGATGGGGATTGCCTGTATCTGGAGATCTGCAAAGATTTATTTAGGGCTGTTATCAGCATGAGGAAAGTGGGGGAGAAAATACATATTCTTGTTTGAGTCCTTTCTCTCCACACAACCTCCTTGCCATCTGTTCTTCGCTCTCCTGATTGATAGTGGCTGTTGTTATTTATTACAAAACATTTACACAGTGGCATATATAGAAAGATAGTCCACCTTTATTTTCACTTTGTGTGTGCATATGGCCATTGACTCATTGGACTGCTTGCTTTGCTGTGGACTTTATGGGGGCAGCTGATCTAGTGAAGCAAATAGCTTGATCCGCAGTAGAGGCTTACAGAGCTGATGGATCCGTGGAAGGCAGGTCGTGCTTTTCCCATGCTTATTCTTATCAAAATGAAACAGGTTCTGAACTGATTTTCATCATAAACAGTTTCAGCATAACATGGGGATTGGATTTAGGTACACTCGTTTGAAAACCATTGCCTGCCGGTTTCCCTGATCATTGTGTGTTGTGGGAGGAGAGGGTGAGGTATTACTGATATTTGAGTTCTGAGATGGTGGGTAACCAAGCAGTGCAAAGAAGAGAGTTCATACATGCAATATTAACTGATGAAGTGTCAGGAAGAGAAAGGGAGTTTCTTTACAACAAAAGATGGCCTATTATTGAGGGGAATTTTAGTGGAGTTTAGTTAGTTTGTTGCAGTTTAATTAAAATCATCTTCTGCATCACAATAATCTTGAGGTTAATTTTGCCTTGGCCTCGCGTTACAGCATGAAGCTCGTCCGCTTGGCTACCCATAAAGTAGCAAGTGACTTTTCTTGAAAAAGTGCAGTACTTGGTACATTTGGCTGACCTGTTAACTCTGGGCCATCACAGTTTGTCTGGATCGTTTTCTCCTCAGTTCCTCCATGTGTTGCTTTTCCTTCTCTTACTGCAGTGGCTGGTAGTGGGCATGGAGGCAGAGAAGCAGTATATGTCTGACAGGGAGTTCTGTGCTATGCTGCTTTCGCGTGGGTATCAGTAGTGTTTCGTAGGGAATGACTTGAGAAGGTCACCACAGGTACTGACTACGTGCATACCATGCCAATATGGTGCAATCCTGTTGTTGAAGTAGAATCCTAAGACCAAAAATGTATCTTTACTCTTTATTTCCTTCTTGGCTTTGGAATCCTCAGTGTCCAGGTGTGTTGAAAATCTTCCCTGTCCGGTTACTTCTACGCATAAAGATGCATCTCTTAATTATTATGTAGGAGGCGATCAGTGAAGAGAGGAAAGAGGTAAGAGACACATGAGGCTGTGCACACCACATGATACGTAAGAGTAATGCAGATGTTGTACAGAATGTTCTGCATCGTGTTGTGCTTTCTGATGGGATACAGAAATGTCTATTCCCTTGCTGTCCCTCCGACTATAATGCAGTTGGTGTTAGGGGATGTACATGAGAAAACATCTGAGATCACCATACAAGGAATTCCCTTATCCCAAAAAGTGCAATAACTGTTCTAGTCCCTTCTAGCAGCAGAGGAGTAGTAATACTTGTTTTCCACTTATCTGTCACGTTTAACAGTGACTAGGAATCGGTCTGCAAATAGGGAAGATTCAATTTGCTTGCAAATAGGCTTGTCTCCAGAGGAATGAACACAGAAGGTGGCTATTGCGTCAAGCACAAGTTCCTGTTCACCGTGAGAAAGGTCTGTGTATCCCACATACCTGTATCCACTGTGCTCACGTTTCAGGCTCTGTCACGTGGCATGAAAAAGTCTCTCCGCATCTTGCTTTCCTAAAGTTTTGGGAATGATTGGTAGTGTCTTTCTGAAAGCTACCAAAAACATGATTAGCAATGCAGGTAAGAGGGAAAAATGATCAGTCACCTTCCAGTCCCATTCTCTGCTCTCCAGACCAGCCTCTGGTATCTGTCTTTGGTTAGATAGGTCTTTCTACCTTCACCTTCCCTCTTTTTATGGAGAGAATTTTCCATAGCAAGAGAGGAGTGAAGGAACTGGAAATGCCTCGATTCCAAAGTTTAGGCTGATTTTTACGAATTGTTTAAAATCAAGTTGCTCCTGCAATACAGTTCCTCCCTACTGCGCTTTTCTCCATCTGCCAATGTGCAGGCATTTATTTATCGAAGTCATTGCTTCAGAGTTCACTTGTTCTGCCAGGCTGTTCATTTCCATATGTCTCTACTTCTGTACAACTAGATGCAGAAACTAGTTAGATGCTGTGCGTGGTTGCCAACCTGCATATGGCTCTGAAGATCATTTCTGAAGGTTGACGATAGGGCAGTTATTAAGTGTTATTTACTGCCAGTTGGAAAAAAAGCTCGGATGCTTTTTCTTTTTGTATACACAGATTGTGTTGAATTTATTCTGACTGTTGCATCATTGTAAGGTAATTGTATTCTCTTTGCAGTAGCTTTAGCTTCTTATTTTATGGATGAAAGTTACAAAAATAGAGTAGCCCCCAAGCATTCTGCATAAAACATGGTTGTTAGACAGAAGCTGTGTCTAACGGGGTTCCTCCCTTCTGCTTTGCAGATGCACAAGACATTTCCTTGTGGCTTGTTTCCATGGGTAGTGTCTCGCATAGGGACTCAATGTTTAATTTTTAGCTCTGAGTTCAGCTCCAAATTTCACTTGCAGTTTGATGTCCAGTAAAGCAGTAATCTATGCTCATGTGTCAAAATACTGCCTAGAGTGGGAGCAAGAGTAACAAACTTGATGATCTTAGGGAATGGAAGGATGGAATAATGCTTCATGGACGTCCATAGCGTTGGCTACTTGAGAAACAAACTGAGAATCAAATTTTAGGCATGAGCCTAGAAGTGAATTCTCAGTAGGTGAATTATGTCCTTGTCAGGCAGTGCATGACAGATGCATGTAAATCAGGAAAACTTCACCAATCAAAAAAAGGTACTGGGTGCATTGATATTTCAATGTCTTTGATGTAATTTCTCTCAGCGTTGCTGCCTAGACATGCTCCCTGGCAACTTGGAGGTGTGGCGTTGAGGACATTCTTACAGAAAGACATTCAAGAAGAGAAACATCTTCGGGTTTCCAGTGAACAAGAGTGGGTTACCCTCTGCCACTAGGTAACATTAACCAGAAGGCACAAGTATTCGAGGCCATAACCTCTCAGTTACAGCAGTGGAAAAATGAGCCTGAGTCCTGTTGGAATTATTACCACGGGCCTTTGTTCTCTGCTAGGCTTGCGCTCTGTCTCTCTCAAAGGCATACAAAAATGCATTTTTGATTCGGTAACATTGCATGCAGCACTAGCTAAATTCAACGTAGAAGTTCAACACAGGCAGCCCCATCTACTGTTTTACCTTCTTTTCTTTTTTTCCTGGTACAGTTATGGTTTCATTCTGCTGTTGTTGATTTGCATTACGTCTGCACCAATTTTGCTGACCAGTGTGTGAATGCAGAGGAACTTTTCCTGCGCCAAAGATGACAAGGTAGAGGAAGAGTGAGAAAAGAGGCAGCCTTCCTACAACAAAGCAGCTTGCCTATGATGCCTGAGCCCGTAGAAGAGAGTTCAGCTCTCCTGGGTCTTAGCTGGTGCCCCATTCTTTTCCGCCCTGGACCCCTCAGGGACTGTCAGGCCTGTTTTTTGTGTTCTGAACGATAATAATACATTCACAACCCCTCACAATACTGAGGAGGTAAGCAGAAGTAGGTTGGTACAGTGGAACGTCATGGAAGGAAAATCAAGTACTTCAGGGCATTACTTTTTAAACCTTTTCAATGTAAAAGAATTCTCAAATTGTCTTAATTAAAGCCCTGCACAGCATCAGTTATCCAGGTATGCAGGAAAACAGCATTTGAAAACACTCTGGGAAAGAAAAAGAGAGAGGACAACTTGGGAATCAAATTTTAATAAAGCAGATGCAAGTCTTCCAGTCTGTTGAGTAACGTTCCTGGACACTTGCAGTCATTACTCTCTCTCAGGATTCCCTGCCAGCAGTGGAGATCTGCAGCTGGGAGTCCCCAGCAGCCATCAAGCCAAAGGTGCTTCTTTCTGCTGCCCTCTTCTCTCTCCCTTTGAGCTGGTTCACTTTACAGGGCTCAGGGCCCTTCTGCAGTTCTCTTGGCAAAAAGAAGGGCTTGCCCACTTCCTGAAGCCTCTCTCCGTGCCAGGTCTTTTAGAAAAGCGTGTTTTATTACTGCCCAGGGCAGTTTTTCTCAACTAGATGTAAATTCACAGGCTATGTGCAATTCAAAGGATCTGTGTTGACCCAGAAGCTGGTACAGCACTCTCTTCATATCCTACGCTAAATGGGTTTCAGCCTGTGCTCCCCATGTATGGAGTGAGGGAGTGTCTGAGCAGGAAGTGCTGGAGGCAAGTAAGGTCCCCTAGGCTGCACTGTGAGGTGTGAGGAGCTCTTCCCCATCAAGTCTTGACGGGTTAGGAATGACTTGTTAGAGACAGCTTTTGTTATTCTGCTGCAGATGGGATGAGAGGGAAGCTGCATGAGGTAGGAGGCATCAGCAGTGACTGGACAAGTTGGAAAGAGGTGGAGGATAGTGGCTGTGCTTCAAGGTCTTTCATTAAAGCAGCCTACCCTACAGCTCAGTGACTCTTCCATCATGGAGTGAACAAAGGAGTTTAATGACAGTCATCTATCAGCTGTCCGCATTTTAAGCATCAAGATGTCTCTATTCCCAGAGCTCCTTGCCTTGACAAGGCTAATTGTATAATTATAATGCTATACCAGCCCCTCCTGACGTGCTCACACTGGCAAGGACCAGGGCTAAGGGCTGTGATAATTATCACTGCAAGCAAGTACATTAGCATAAATGTAGTTTACTAATGGGGCTGCTCTGTTAGGAAGAGCAGAAGAGTAGGATCTAAACCAAGGGCTATGAAATTAAACCCATATTGAAACGCAGCTTTAATTGTGTGGAGGAGCAAAATCAAAGTAGGTGGGGAAAGTATCGTTCTACTCTCCTGAATCCCTCTGTGTGGTTTTGTTTTCTTATTCTTATTCATCATAGCTATTTTTCTCACTCTGCCTGAAAGCTTGGATATCTACAGATGGCAGATAGGAAGGACCTCTTTGGTGTCACTGGAGAGTTCTGAGGG
>NW_010426681.1:1472-2297 GCF_000710305.1 Buceros rhinoceros silvestris | reverse complement strand
GGGAAAGAGAGGATGCCAGCAAGTCTCAGGGGAATTACCCCACCTTGCTCATACCCAGGGCACTCTTTGGTACCCTGCTGGGCAGGTCCCTGGGATGCAAAGGTTCATATGAACTTGAGAAGCCCTTGCAACAAAATTCAGGTGGATCTTGCAGAATTCTGCATCCTCACTTTGAAGTGGTGGAAGGGGAAGGATTTCTTTCTTGCTGTGATTAGCTGTACCATCTTGGGCTTTTGTGAGATGCTAAAGAAGTTTATTCTCATCCTCTCAGATACTAAGATCCTTTTTTTCCCCATCCAAGGCAGGGCAGGAGATAAGTGTTAGGACTTTGGTCACTGTATCTGATCTGCCATGCTCAGATTAATGTGGGCACACTGAGTGCAGCAGTCACTACTACGCTGAGAGATAGGACCAGGGCCTGGCAACTTTTCCCTTGACGGTTAGTTGCTGTGTCTGGAAATAATTCTCCAAATATATCAGGGAACTGGATCCTATTAAAAATAATTACAGCATCTGTGCACTTGCATGTTGCCTTGGCGGCCACAGTATTGCAGGTTTTCTTGCATAGTTCCGTACTGAGTTACGGGAGAGTTTCTCCCTCCTTCTTCACCAGACATTTATTTCATCTGGAGCATTGAACTGGTTTAGTAACTTCTTTATACTTTCTACCAAACCCAGTTGTCCACAGGAGAAGTTTCCTTTGAAAAGCATTAAAAGGAAGGAAGAAATGATAAAATTCATAAACTTAAGTGAGTTGAATGAGTTTTAATTTCTTTTTCTCCCTTCATCTCAGACCGATTGTCTGCTCACTGAATTCACACTCTT
>NW_010426681.1:528-1394 GCF_000710305.1 Buceros rhinoceros silvestris | reverse complement strand
CACTCTTTCTTTCTCTGTAATTTTGTCCTTTCCTTTCTTTTACTTCTGTCTTTCCTCTACTTTTACACTGTTTTGTGTCAACTGTTTCTTGTTGCTTGCTATTCCGTGTCATCATTTCTCCTTCATTCTCATTCTCTGGCTGCTTGGCTCCCTCTAGCTGATACCTGTTCAGTGCTCTGAAAGAGCGTAGGAGTATCACGCCACTCTCCAGAGTTTTTGTGCTGTTGTGTCACATTACAGGGTGGGGAGAGGACCTCAGTTGCCTCATTTCTCGTGTATTAATGCATTTGGTTTTGAGGGGTTTAGTACTGGCTAGCTGATGGCTGTGTGAACTCTGTACTGTTCTAATTTGTGGGGGTGGGATATTTGAATCCGAAAGATTGCATCAGAACGTAAAAAACGTAAGGTTGGGTTTATTTAAAAATTAGAGAGATATCTTTCTTCCAGCTTTGTGCTCTGACCTCTGATTCTCTACAGACTGTTCTGCATGCTGTAATAACCTTGGTATGATAGTATTTGAGTTGTTTGCAGTCCTTAGTGTGTATGTGTGTGTTGGTCTAAATGTATATATTTAGCTCTAGAGCTGGGTGGAATGACTCGACCTTTGAAGGTGACTCTCTCTCCACTGACTACGCTGTGTAGAAGACAAGTGTAGGCTAACCTTGTAGCTTTCTGACAGCTTAATTTACAGAGGGATAAATGTGAAGGGTGCGGGTGATGACAAGGACACACAGCGAATCTGGGACAAAGCAGGTACTGGAGGACTAAGCTAAGGTCAGAACTACTAACACAAGTGTGGCTGGGGTTCTTCCATGCACGGTACAGTACATATCGGGTTGGCAAGCCATACCCTTACGTCCTGGTTA
>NW_010426681.1:0-460 GCF_000710305.1 Buceros rhinoceros silvestris | reverse complement strand
TAGCGTGGTGAAAAGCCATACCCTTCAGTGCTGTGTAAGGTGCAGTGAGCAGGGCTGTTAACTTCGTTTCAGCTTATCAGTGACTGGGAGAGGTTTATCATGGATAGTAATCATTCCTTCTCGAGTCTTAATGCGACTCCTGGATTATCAAGGCTTTCTCTTCCCTTCCCCCCCCAAAAATCCAGTTTTCCCAAAACCAGTTTCATGGTTTATGATTGTTAGAAAAAAAGGTAGAGGCAAGTTTTTCAGCCATTTACAAATCACGTCAGCCTTTGCAAAGGCACAAAAATAGGCAATTTATTGCACAGAGATAGACAATTTATTGTTTTGTTAAATGAGAGGTGCACTTAACACTGACGTTTATGGGGCCTCTGATACTGGGGGCTGACAGCTGCAGGCTACAAAAGCTCTGAAGGCTGACTTTACCAGCATTCTCATCAAGTACACTGAGCTGCACTGG
>NW_010426680.1:15441-15740 GCF_000710305.1 Buceros rhinoceros silvestris | reverse complement strand
GCTCGGCGCTCCCCTCAGCCCTGGAAGGATGCTGCCTTCCTCCCGGACCCAGCTGGGGCTCTTCTTCATCCTCCTCTGCCCCGCCAACATCATCGGGCTCTGGTGGTGAGTAGGACAAGCCGGGGTGGGTGCCAAGAGGGTGTGCAGGGTCCCTCTCTCTCCGGGGGTGGTCCCCCCACCCCAGCTTGGGGACAACAGAGTTCCCTATACCCAGGGCACCCCTTTGGGTGGAGAACACTGCTTGCCAGCCAGGTGGATCCAGATGGGGGGCACCCCCCCCCCCCAGGCTGGCGGGGGTT
>NW_010426680.1:11142-15305 GCF_000710305.1 Buceros rhinoceros silvestris | reverse complement strand
GCGTGTCGGAGACAGCAGGCTGGGGGACCCCTAGGGGTATGGGACACCCAGGTCCTGCGGAGAGAGCTGTGGCCTGCCTACCTGCATCCCAAGCCTGCAGCTTCGGAGGGTCGTGTGCCTGAGGGGTGGGGAACAGAGGGTAGGGGCCTCCAATAAGTCAAAGTTAATTAAAAGCCCGAAAGTCCCTACAGCGTTCTCTCCTGAGCGGTGGCCTGGACGTGGCAGGGACAAAACCCCTGTTTGTAATGGTGCCTTCATCAAAGGCAGAGACGGTGCCTTGCCGGATACCAGAGGGGGTGGGGGATTCATTACAGGCGCAGAGCCGGGACCCAGCCTTGGAAAGCCCAGGTATCTGTCGAAACATGAACTATTTAAATCTATTAAGAATTTCACCCTGCCTGTCTTTATCCGGTTTTAAGTGCTTAGATTCCAGCTCCCCGGCGTGCCGTCCGGGCTATCATTCATTATCTGAGGCTATTCGTCTCCACATTGTCACACTCTTTTGACCCCTAAAATAAAGCTCTCCATAAGCCTTTCCCCTCCCAGTGCCCTGCCTGCCCGCCAGTGATTTATTCCACGGCTCTGTCCCTTTCCCTAGCCGTAGCTCCAGGAGTGCGGGGCAAAAGGGTGGGCCTTGGTGGGTATAAATGGTGCTCTAACAGTCAGTGGTTCACTAGCTGGGAGTTTGCCCCTGGAGTCCAAGCCTGTGAAAGGGTTAATGCAGGTCTGAGAGGGTCTTACCTTGGGTTTGTTGCTAGAGGAGGGGAGAGTGAGACAAGGCGAGTCCTTACTGCAGCAGGGTGCATGCAGAGGGTCCCCCTGCTCCCTGCCACCCACCTCGGGGTATCTGTCCCATCCCAGGGAACAGTCCCTCCTGCTGCCCAAGAGCTGCTGTTTTGCCCTGGCTAATTCTCAGACCGCTGCTCTGCACACATGGCTGTCCCTTCAGCAGTTCCCTTTTTCTTTGCCCGATCTTCATCAATATCCACCTGGTGAGCCCTAACCCCCAAGCTCATCCCCTGTGCCCCAGATGGACATCAGTGCCATGCTGCTCACGGACGGAGCAGGCAGGGATGAAGTGGGAGCCCACTTTGCCTTTAGTTAGAGGGCCTGCTGACGGCGCCGGCGAGGTCAGGGTGCTGGGCTGCCGATGCCCCCCACCCGGGCTGCTCAGAAGTGCATCTGTCCGCCGAGGCTGGGTCCTGCTGGTGCTGTGACCATGCTGTGCATGCGCTGGCAACGCTGACTTGGGGAGATTAGCAGGATTTGGCAGAGAAGGGCAAGGGGTCAAAGTTGTTTATTCTTCTCTTAAAAAAGAAGAAGTAAAAAAACCTTTAATTTAAGAATAATAACCCAGCTGCACACAGCATGGCCAAATGTGCTGGGCAGCAAAGCAGCTGCAAGGGGATCACCAGCACACACTCTGCTTTGCTCTGGAGCTGGGAGCCAGTGAGCTGGGAGGAGGTGATGTGTGGATGAGGCCACCAGCACCACCAAACGGACGTGCTGGGCTTCCCAGGAGTGGGCACCAGAGCAGTTGTCAGATTCACAAGCTGCTTCACCCAGAGCTAGGGCTCTCTCACCCCTGTCTGAGATTATCCCTCATTTCCAGGGAGCTCGTCCCATGCGGGGAGGGAGGTCTGGGCACTCCCTGGCCCTTTGAGCCAGCTCAAGACTGGCATCTTCCCACACGACTGCTCACAGTACCCGTCCCCTCTCCCAGGTCTGGGTAGCACTGGTCTCTGTGGGTTTTGCTTTCAGTGAGTAGGGGTTCAGGGCTGCAGCTGTGTGTTGTGCCAGGGCTCTTGGCAGCCTCAAGGCTAGCTGTATTGGTAGAGGTGTTCCTTGCTGTCACTGTCACTGATGCATAGGGTCTTTGGTGGCTCACCTTCGCATGTGCATCTCTGGGCACGGGTACCTGTGGGTGCTTAGCCAAGGGTTTATTGGCTGTGCAGTTGTGTGGTGATGGGGATGCAGGGGCCGCCTGTTTGGGGCATTTTTTTCCCATGCCAGTGTCAAACGAATTAATGAGAGTGGCATGGTGGGGTGCAGCAGGGCTGGGTCACTGGGGCATGGTGCTCAGCCCAGGCACGCAGCTGGGCTTGACCCTTCACAGGTGGTAACTGTGCCTGTTGGGAACCTGTCAGAGGAAGGTTTTGGTGTGATGTAGAAGCAGTGACATCATGCTGATGACAATGTAGACTGAGAAAGAGCATCCTCATTGTGGTAAGATGTAGCCTGAGGGGTCACCCTTGTACTATATTCCCTGTGTCTAAGAAGAGGCAGAGGGAAAGGGGGATGGGCAGACACATGGACCTTTCCACGGCAGAGGGGAGCAGGCTACGGTCAGTACTGATTAGTCCCTTGATTAGCGCAAGTGCAACTAATCAAGTCCCTTGATTAGTTGCAAGGTATAGGCTTCTCTTGCTCCCACCAGCCCTATAAAACCTCTTTCTCGAACAGCTCCTTGTGCAGCTGCAACAGTGATTCCTTCCTGAGCAGGGCAGGTAGGGACTGCTGGCCCAGACAGTGCAAGGATACCAGGTGGGTATGTCTCAGGAGCTCCAGGCTATTTTGGGGCAGGGTTTCAGCTGAACTGGCTTGT
Organism: Buceros rhinoceros silvestris; assembly: GCF_000710305.1. Lineage (NCBI taxonomy): Eukaryota > Metazoa > Chordata > Aves > Bucerotiformes > Bucerotidae > Buceros > Buceros rhinoceros. Next base: position 12,700 of record NW_010426680.1, on the reverse strand, counting down.
TGTTGGGCTGTGATTGCAGTGATGGAGGCACTGCGGGGATGGCGACAAGCAAAGCTGGGCTTCCCCTGTGCCTCAATGCCTATCAGCTCTCCCTGGGCATGTCTAAGAGCAGTTGGGAGGTAGAAAAATGAGCAAGGGGGAAAACCATCCCAGGGAATACGTGCTCCACTCCAGCTGTGAGTCTGAGGGGACCCGGAGAGACAGACACCTGCCCTGCATTCCCTTCCCATGCATGCACTTGGGCAGCACATCTCCATGTTTTCATGGAGCTCCTTCAGAGGAGCTCAGGGAGGATCCATCTACTGGGACCTTGGCTGCATCCTTGCTTGAGGGTGTCCCGGCCCTGTGCTCCCCGATGGGTTTCCTCTGCCAGTGGCCTCTCCTTCTCCCCCACTGCCCTGATGAGCACCCACACCATGTGAAGCCTGTAAGGACAGGCTGCTGGGCTGTAGGGCCCTGCCTGTATGCCTTGGGATGAGCTTTGTGAGTCACCCCCTGGGCTTGCTGACCCACACCTGCCACCCCACAGCACATGGCCCCACATGGTGCCCAGTGGACTGGGCTTTCTGGCCATCATGGGCATGCCTTTGCCCCTGGAGCAATGATGTGTGGGAGGCAAAGCACCTCCCAGTATGGGAGCCCTTGCTCAGCCCCATCTCCCTGTGCCCCTTCTGGGGCAGCCACTGACCTGCTGGGTTTTTCAAAGGGAAAGTATTTCCCTTGCACTCTTTGTGATGGCACCAGGTCCAGAATTGGTCTACTCATGTCCTACCCCAAAGACAACTGAGCTTTTCCCTATGCTATCCCCTGTCTCTGCTGGTCATCTCCACTCTCCCACAGTGACACCCAGGCTGCCCAGTCCTGCCATGTGCATGACCCAAGCTGGAGGACTCAATTGGCCTTAGCATCAGAGGCTTGAATACTTGTAACCTCATCTGTGCAAGATGGTGTTAGACAGAGCTGGGCAACTGATATTCACTCAGGACATGTGGGGTCCTGCCACCACATTTGGGCATACGTTAGACCAGCCCTTGTGCCACCCTAGCTGCAGCCTTCCGGCCCAGAGGAAGGATACAGTGACCGGGGGTGGGTGGATTCCTTTCTTCTCATCCCAGCCTCTCCAGGGCTTGGACACAGCTTCAGGACTGCCACCTCTGCGAGCATGTGCTCCCTCCATCCACCTCAGTACCCGCAGCACAAGCTTGGGCAGCTCCTGCGCATGAGCACCTGGCCTCAGCATGACCCTGCAGCCGGCAGGTCCGTGGGTTGACACCATGCCACACCAAAGCCTCTTTCCTTTTGGTGGCATGCCAGCTATTTGCATCCTGTCCTTGCCTAGAAGGTCCAAACAGGAGGGCAGGGAGCGCTGCCCCTGCTCTCCCTGACCTCATAGCATTTCCCACTCCCTCGGTTCTCCTGGTGCTGCTCAGCAGCTGAGCCACAGCCATACCACCCGGGGCAGTGACTGGCTGCTTACTCACCCCTCCTCCTGTGCCTCCTGCTCTGCTTTCCACACTGGCTGCCCCAGCTAGTGGCAGCATTGATGCATCAGCCCAGG
>NW_010426680.1:8508-11034 GCF_000710305.1 Buceros rhinoceros silvestris | reverse complement strand
TGGTACCCGCCACGTGCCTGCGTGGGATGATGGAAAAGGTGGATGGGTGAAGATTCATGTTTGTCCCACCCTCACCCTGTTTGCACAGCCTGGAGAGAGATGGGCTCCTATCAGGCCTGATATCCTTGCAGAGCTGTCACTGAGTGTGACACCATTGGGTGGGATGCAGGGTGTCCTGTCCACTTGGGAATGGAGGTTGGCTCTCCAGGGCTGGCATCCTGTGGCTCTCACCTCTCCAAGCAGGGGTGAAGTGCCTGTGGGCTTGGGACAATGGGCTGGGTACCCTGGCACCCTGCATCCCCCTCCTGAAGGCATCCAGGGGCTGGGATGGAGACCTGGATGTGAGGCAAGCCATGCCCTTGCTACCCACCAGTGGGGTCGCCTTGCCACACGGGAACTCCCAGCCAGCAGTACTCAACGGGTGCAGACCTGGCCGGTCCCATGTGGGGCTGGCATGGCACAGCTGCCGCTGTTCCCAAAAGGAGACGTTTTTTCATACAAGCTGCAGATGCTGTTTGTGAAGGCCAACCATCCTCTTCCTCACTGCATGGCACTGCCAGCCCCTCTCCATCAGCTCCCTGCAAACCAGAACCCCTCTGGCTCCCCTCAAACACAGTCTGCTGGCAGGGGCCAGGAGAAGCCCTGCTCCACACCATCCCCATGTCTGAGGGGGAGATGAGGACTTGTGCCAGCTACTTGGTCTATGGTTTTGGCTGGGTACCAGACTGGGACATACTGGAGGTGCTATGACAGTGAGCTGAGCTAGAAAAGCTGGTGATTACGGCTCTTGGGAGCCCTTGGCTCTGTAGCAGCGAGGACAACTTTCAGAGGGGTTTCATCAGAAGCACCAGTGACTCCTGTTTCCTGTGTGCCACTGGGACCAGGCTCAGGCTGTAGCTGTGGCAGCCAAAGGGGTGACAGCGGCAGGTTGGCGGCAGGTTGCAGCTCCTCTTCTATGCCTTGGTTTCCTCTTTCAGTACAGAGGTGCTGGGAATCGAGGCAGAAAGCGGAGCTCATCGTCCCAGCTCCTTTCTGGGCAAGGTGGGCAGTTTCAGCAGCAAGCAAGGGGTACCGTGAGCATGTGGGAAGGATGCTGCCAAGGCGTTGAGCCCAGCGGGGGGCTGCTGGGTGGGAGGCGGTGGGGGGCCAGGGTCCTGCGGGCAGGTTGAGGGGAGCCAGGCTGGCAACCAGGTTCCTTCACCAGGGCAGGAGGAGGAGTGCCCGGCGGCAGAGGTGGGGCACCTTAATTGTAGATGCGGGAGGCCTTGGAGCAGGACAAGCTCAGGCAGATCTGGGCCCCGCGCCGGAGCCCTTGCCAAAGCGGTAGCAGTTTGGCAGCATTTTTCTTGCCCCTGTCTCCCCCACACACACACCCCAAAACCCTCCAAAACAAAACAGCTCTTGGGCTGCCGGCAGCCTCCCCGTGCCAGAAAGCGGAGCCCAGCGGAAATTAATATCATGCTGGACTTAGGCAGCCCACCCCACGCCTCGTCGGCAAGGCTGGCGAGCTCCCATATGCTCCCTCCGGCCTCACTGCTGCCCAGGCCATGGGTGAGGACCCCCGTGGTGCCGGCGAGCTGCCCACCGGCCCTGCGGGGCTGAGATCTTCTTCCCAGCCCGATCTGGTGGGCCGGGGTGAGCTGCAGTTCAGCATTTGATCTGACGGCCCCAGGGGTCTGGCGCATCGTTTTTATACAAGTACAAAGAGTTGTCTCTTAATGAAAGTTCCATTCCCACTCCCCTTCTTCCCCACCCTGTCGGAGCAGGCAGCCAAGTCTCCACCATTCCCTTGGGGATGTCGGGAGCCCACGGTCGCCAAGGAGGGCGAGCTCAGAGCCTGGCCTGCAGGCTTGAATTCCCATGTGGTCATCGTGGGGTAGGACTGGACAGGCTCACTGGTGGCTTTTCACATAGCCCCCAGTTTCCCCATCAATGGGGGACCTGTGCCAGCCCAGCCACAGCCCCGTGATGCTCTCACAGCTGCCCCAACCCGTGCATCAGGCAGCAAAGGGAAACTGATCTGTGGGCAGCAAAGGGAGATAGGTGTTCCTCATCAATGGTTTGGGTTTGCCTCAGTTTCCCTGCTGGAGGTCACCTTTCCAAACTGTGCCTCTCGGTTGAGCTGTTTAACCCTCTAAACCTCCAGCCAAAGCATAAGGGCTCCTTTTCTAGGCTGTGTGACAGGACACGTCCTCCCCAAACCCAGATGGGGTTTGGTGGGCAGGAGATGTGGGCAGCTTGGGAGCCTGACATGGTGCAGGGAGAACCTGGCAGGGCCTCAAACTTCAAACAAGGGGCTCAGAGAATGTTTGCACCAGGGGCAGGATGGCAAGAGAATCCTTCAGCACGGTGTCCTGAACACAGCCCCCAGCTGCGTGAGAGCTGAAAGGAAACCCGGAACACAGTTAAACACGGAGATTCAGCTTGTGATTTTCGAGCCCCTGGGGCTTGGCCAGACTATAAAGGTTTGGGTTTGGAAGCTGCAGTACAGCCGGTGCTCCCCAGCGAGCGAGGCTGCCGGCGGCC
>NW_010426680.1:4760-8462 GCF_000710305.1 Buceros rhinoceros silvestris | reverse complement strand
GGGTTGGGAAGCTGCAGTCCAGCCGGTGCCCCCGAGCGAGCGAGCCTGCCGGCGGCATGGGCTGCCCAGGCGCTGCTCCCCAGAGGACCCCAAGGGACATGGCCTTCTGGTCCTCAGACATCCCAAAGCGCTGAGTCCAGTCCCGGTATCCTGTGGGAATACACAGCCAGGAAAATCATGTTATCGAGCGGGACAAACTTTGAGCCAAGGAAGCAGCACTGGAGGCAAGGCGGGCCTGAGTGGGGCTGGGTTTGGGGAGTGTTAAATTTGGGTGGCCCATGGCCACGTGGTCTCCACGCTACGGATGGGTGGTGTGGGCGGGAGGCCGTCAGCACGGTGTGCCTGCCCTCTGCTCACTGCAGCTCCAGCACTGTCCATGGCAGAGCTGCAGCATCGCCTAGCCAGGCACAGGGCACGATGCTGGCAGGCTGCGCAGCTGCGTGAGCTGTGCCGTGGAGGGCATTCCAGGAGAAGCGTGTGGGGAAAGTACAGGAATTTCTGAAGCCAGCGGAAGCCAGGGGAGCCTGGTGTCATGCTCAGACTTTGCCTCCCAGCCCTGCGAGTCAGGCACCTTACTCCAGCTGTGCTGGCAAGAAGAAGCCCCCTCTGACATGGGCCCAGCCAAGACTTGCCCTCCCATGCTGGCATCGGCAGCAGTGCCACTTTCATCCCTCCTTCACGTGCCTGCGCCCACCTGCGGTTCCATTCCTCCAGGGCTGATAGCTGGGAAGGGGGAGGCAAGTCTGGCCAGCAGCCAAGAGGCTTTATCGCTGTCAAGGTCACTCAGCTCGTCTCCCACGGGGTAAAGCAGCGAGTCCCCCCCGAAGAGGGGGAGGCACATCAAGAGAGCTGGCTGGGGTCCCTGCTGTGCCATGGGGCTACAGGAGCTGAATCTGCACCGGGCATCACCAAGATGCCAGGGCTGTGCCGGGTCAGCACCAGACCCAAAGAGCAGGCGTTGAGCAGTGCAGCGTCTCTGCCACCTCCCATCAGAGACAATGCCATCACCCTCAGGAACATCCCCAAAGGCTTCAGGTTGTAGAGTGGCACGTGCCAGGAACACCCTCCAGCCAGCCCCACGGTTGGAGATCTCCTCCATTCTCCAATGCGCTAGGCAGGGTGAGGTACACTCTGTCTTCTGGCATGCAGGTGCCACCCATACCTTTTGTCCTGCCCTCCCTGTATACCTCTTCCTGTCCCCTTGTCACCCAGGCTCAGTGCAGAGCCGGCACAGCCCTGTGGCCCCTCTCTGTCCCTGGGAGCAGGTCTGGCCATGCCCTATCCCCACGCCGGTCTCCTCATGTTTCGGGTGCTGGTTTTGCTCTGCTCGCTGTTCCTCCTGCAGGGCAGTGGGGAGCCCCCTGGTCATGGACCCCAACAGCATTTGCCGCAAGACGAAGCGTCTGGCGGGGAAGCAGGCGGAGCTGTGTCAGCTGGAGCCGGAGATCGTGCAGGAGGTGGCCAAGGGCACCAAACTGGGTGTCCGGGAGTGCCAGTACCAATTCCGCTTCCGCCGCTGGAACTGCACGAGCCACAGCAAGTACTTTGGCAAGATCCTGCAGCAGGGTAAGGCCAGCATGTGTGTGTCTGCGCACGCGCATGTGTGCAGTGTGCACGTGTGTGTGAGTGTGTGTGTGTGTGTGTGTGTGTGTGTGTGTGTGTGTGTGTGTGTGTGTGTGTGTGTGTGTGTGTGTGTGTGTGTGTAGGGATTGCTCTCAGTGCGCCCCGGTGCAGTCGCGCTGAGGTTTTACTGCCAGGACATGTCTCCCTGTGTTGTAATGAAGCAATTACCGATGCTCCCAGACAGCACGGGGCTTCACAAAGCCCAAGAATGCACCCTCGTCTGGCAGTGATTTACTGCTCCCCCGGGACCCCGGGGTGTGCTGGGGGAAGAGGCCCGGGTGGGAGGTAGCACGCAGCCATGGAGAGCTGCCACTCACCCCATGGGTGCCCTGCAGATCCCTCCTTTGGCCTTGTGGAGAGCAGAGGAGAGGAGTGCTTGACTCCGTCCCTTTGTCCATGGGTGGGCACCTGATGTCACCCTGAGGGAAAGGGGTGGGGTGGCAGGGGGAATGGGCTGATCTGAGGGGGCACCTGTGGGACTGTAAGGGGTGGGAAAGCCCTGCCATGGTCTCCAGGGAGAGAGGCTGGGGCTGGGTAGGGAAGGGGAAGATGCTCAAAACACCTTAGGCTGGCAGGGCCACTCAGTGGGTGGTGAGTTTGGTCCTGTCCCTCTCCGCATGCTGGTCTCTTTACTGGACCGGGTGAAAGTGCTGGAGTGAGTCCTGGTCTCCTCAGCCATCACACCTGCTGCTGGTGCATCCACCAGGCCAAGACAGAGTGAGTATCTCCTTGGGCCTTGAACGGCAGGGTGGCCTCCCTGGGGCCATTAGCAAGGGCAGAGTGCCCTGGGCACCCGGTGGCTGCAGGTACCAGTGGCCGTTAGAGCTGAGGCCCATGGCAGGGGGCAGGTTCATTTAAGAACCTGATTTGCAGGTGCGAGTTCTGCCCAATACAGGGAGGTGTATTCAGTTGAGGGCAGAGAGCCAGAGCATACGGGGGATGCTCCTGCCTCTGGAGTCACCTGTTTTCACACTGACCTGGCAGCAAGGCAGGTGGGATCTGCGCCTGGCAGGGCTCTAGGCTGGAAGCGGGGTGGTGCCAGGATGCCAGGGCCAGACCAGGTAGCAAGTGGGTAATGCATGCAGATAAGCTGCCAAGTACTCGGGGGCAGCCTGGGTTGGAGACGCATCAGGCATTGAAGGAGTCACCATGTTGTTTGGCTCAGCCTTGCTGCTGGGCAGTGGAGATGAGCAATGTCCAGCGAGTGGTGGCAATAGGACATCCCACATAGTGGTGTGGAGGTCCCCAGGGCTGCTTCATGAGTGTCAGAAGCAGAGAGTTTGCCATGCCCTGAGAGGTGCCAGTAGGCACTAGCCTGCAGGGACTGCATAAACCATTCCAGCATTTTGGGGGTTCCCAGATGTCACCGGATGGGCACCTTCCATCTAACGGCCCCTTCTTTCCAAGGGTGTTACAGCGGACTCTCGATCCTGGATGCGGCCTCCCTGGCACAGTCATGGCTGTCCCCACTTACCTGCCTGCTGCCTGTGCCAGGCCAGCATGCCAGGGCAGGATGCCTTGAGGGCAGCCACGTGTCTGAAGGAACTGTCAGAGGAGGAGCATCCTCCGGGGCCCGGCTGGCCCAGTGGCACAGGGACCTCTGCCAGCTGCGGGCTGCCCGCTGAGGGCTTTGCCAGTCTCAGGCAGGAGCAGCCAAGTGGTCGTGTGCCTTAGCGGGGGCAGGAGGGCCAGGGCAGGAGACACCTGTCCCCAGAGTGGCACTGCTGTAAAGGTGCTGGTGTGCCCAAATCCTGCTAACACCAGCGGGAATCACATGCTGCTTGGGCTTGTGGAGGCTCATGGATCTGGTGCCCAGAGACCCCTTGTCCCACTGCCCCCCCTAGTCTGAGTGCTGGACACTAAGGGATGGGGCACCCCCCAAAACACACCTTCCCATCTGCTCCCATGCCCCAGGCACCCCCTGCGTGTCACCATGCCGGGCCACCCCATGCCCTGGCATTTGGGTGGGCAGAGGTTCACCTGGCATGGGGTGGGGGGAGTACAGGAGCCCCCCTGAGCAGGGCGCCTCGCCCCCGCTGCCAGAATCCCCCGCTGGCTGCCGCTGGAAGCGGCCAGGGA
>NW_010426680.1:2638-4708 GCF_000710305.1 Buceros rhinoceros silvestris | reverse complement strand
CCTCGTCCTCCCTCCCGCTGCCAGAATCCCCCGCTGGCTGCGGCTGCAAGCGGCAGGTCCAGACAGGGGAAAGATGCTTGGAATTCGTGTCCCGGAGCAGAGAGAGACAGGAGCAAATACTAATAATAAATAATCCTGCAGGGTGGAGGAGGCTGAGTCGGCAGAGGGAGGGGGGCAGGCAGCACCCCATGGCAAAGCAGGTATGGGGGAAGAGCGCGCAGAACAGCTTCATCACTGCCCCTCTGCAGAGGGATGAGTGGCACCCACAGTATCTCTCGCAGCACATTTTCCCCTCCAGGTGCCAACTTGCAGCTGGACTGGGATGTTTGCTGCTTGGAGGGATATTGCAGGGTAGGAGGAAGCTGTGAGGAAGCTGTGGGTACCACCTGGTCACCTGAGACCCCCACTGCTCTCCGCGCAGAACAGCTTCATCACTGCCCCTCTGCAGAGGGATGAGTGGCACCCACAGTATCTCTCGCAGCACATTTTCCCCTCCAGGTGCCAACTTGCAGCTGGACTGGGATGTTTGCTGCTTGGAGGGATATTGCAGGGTAGGAGGAAGCTGTGAGGAAGCTGTGGGTACCACCTGGTCACCTGAGACACCCCCTGCTCTCCTCTGGGGCAGCACCCATCCTTACAAAGGGAGGCAAAAGATTTGTTGCCCCTAGAACCCTACAGCTGAGGCAGAGGAATGCTGGCAGGGCTTGGCCATCCCCCAAATTCTGCGTATCTGCTTGCAGCAGACAGCTCCTGCCTCAGGCAGCCCGCTCCAGGGTGGGTGCATCACTGGTGGAGGAGCACTGAGCACAGACAAAGGGCGAGAAGGGGAAGTCCAGGCCCCCACGGGATGTCAGTGGGGGGATGTTTTGCTTTCAGAGTCTTTGCCAGAGCTGACTCCACATCCCAGCCCTGTCTGTTCTCCTGCAGATATCCGTGAGACAGCCTTCGTGTACGCCATCACGGCGGCCGGGGTGAGCCACGCCATCACGCAGGCCTGCAGCATGGGCGAGCTGCTGCAGTGTGGCTGCGAGCTGACGCGGAGCCGGGCTCCCCCCTCGCCCACGGTGGGTCCGGGCATGGAGGGCACGGCCTGGGAATGGGGGGGCTGCGGAGACGACGTGCAGTTTGGCTACGAGAAATCCCAGCAGTTCATGGATGCCAAGAGCAAGAAAGGCAAAAATGACATCCGAGCTCTTATCGACCTGCACAAAAATGAAGCTGGGCGCTTGGTAAGGCCTCCACGCTCCCTGCCCTCCACTTCACCCCCCTGTGCCCCCACCCACCTCAATCCTCCACCTTACACCTTCCCCAAGCCAGGTACCTGTACCACCTTTGAAATATGGAGCCAGTATCTTTCAGGAGCCCACTGCAGGTGCTTTGGAAGTTCCCTGTGCCCCCCCCAGCACCCTCCCGCAGGCCAGGGCATCACCAAGAGACAGGGTTTTGATTGGGGATTCTGGACAGGGAGGCGGGAACCGAAGGCTGAACATCACCATCTCTTCCCCAGGCGGTGCGCAGCTACCTGAGGACAGAGTGCAAATGCCATGGACTGTCAGGGTCCTGCACCCTGCGGACCTGCTGGCGGAAGATGCCCCATTTCCGTGAGGTGGGGGACCGCCTGCTCGAGCGCTTCAATGGAGCTTTCAAGGTGATGGGAGGCAACGATGGGAAAACCCTCATCCCCGTGGGTGACAACATCAAGCCTCCCGACAAGCAGGACCTCATCTACTCGGCTGACTCTCCCGATTTCTGCTCAGCTAACCGTAAGACGGGCTCACTGGGCACCCGGGGTCGTGTCTGCAACAGCACAGCCATGGACACGAGCGGGTGCGACCTACTGTGCTGCGGGCGAGGGCACCGGGACGAGACGGTGGTGCTGGAGGAGAACTGCCTTTGCCGCTTCCACTGGTGCTGCGTGGTGCAATGCCGCAAGTGCTCTGTCCGTCAGGAGCTCAGCCTCTGCGTCTGACGGCCTGGGGTCAGGCAAGAACAATTTGGGGGGCTGTGCCCAGGCTCACTCTATGGCCCCCCGGGACAGAGGCAGGCTGAGACAGTGGCAGGGGGTTGGGG
>NW_010426680.1:0-2562 GCF_000710305.1 Buceros rhinoceros silvestris | reverse complement strand
CGGAGACAGTGGCAGGGATTGTGGGTGAGCCGAAGCTCTGCATCCCGGGGACTCACGGCTTCCCCAGGGAACAGCGTGGGGCTGCCTGGCATCCTCACGGCCCCCGCGGTGGGGGCTGCGGGCACAGAGCTTCCACTAATAAAACTATTTAAAGCCGGTGTGCCTCAGCGCTTCCTGGGGAGGGCTGGGAAGTGCTGATCACCGTACGGGCACGGGACCAGCCAGAGAGCCGCCCTGCCCTGGCCATGAGTCCTGATCAGCCAGACTGCCTCCAGCCTCCTGTTCGTGCTGGCAGTGCTGGGACCGGCGGCAGCGCCCAGCTCATTTTTTATCCACTCTCTGCTTTTCTCCATGGTTGTAGAGCCAGGAGGTGAGTGTGGATAAGGGAGAGCACTTCTGCCCCGCTCTGCAGTCCCCAGGCTGGGTGGGTGCTCTCCTCCCAACGTGCATGGCCAACACCACTTGGGGATGCCAGGTTGTGACCTGCCACCACCTGACCTGGGATGTTTGTGGAGACCGCGCTTGCCATCCTTGGTCCTTCTGCTCATCCCTCATGCAGCAGGTATGGCTAGCTGTCCTGACACCGTGGTGATGGGCTGTGAGTTTCTTAAAGGTACCCTCTATTCTTTTCACTCCGTCTTCAGCCACCTTCGCTGCAGTCCCCACCGTGGGGCCTGGCATGGAGAAGCCCTGTGCAGTGCTGAGGCTGTTGTTTGGTGGCCTGTGAGACATTCACTTGGCATGCCATGGCCCATGCTCAACCTCACCAGGCCAGCACGATGCCAGGCATGTCTTGGTAACCTGATAAACCCAAGCCCCTTTTGGTCAAACACAACATGAGCAGCAGCATCTCTGGCTGTCCAGCAGGGCAGACTGCCACCCCTCAACTCCAGAGGCTCTGGGGGTCTTCCAGGAAGTCCCTTCTATGCTGCAAGGAGCCTGTGGGAACTGGTTTCTCCAGCCTTACCCAGCATAGGGGTTGAGGTAACTAGAGAGAGAACCATGTGCGTGCATCCTGTGCTTGGCCAGCAATGCCATGCTGTCAGAGGGATGACATCCTGAGGGACAACATCCTGAGGGACGTCAGCAGAACCAGCATGTGAGTAGAGAGGTCCACACTCCTGTGACTGCTCTCCATGCTGTAGCAGTGCAGGGCACGGGGGCTTTGCCCATCAACCCCTCTGCAAAAGGGCTCTCTGTCAAGGCCAGTGATGCCCCATGCGCTGGGTACTGCCAGGCAGGGCAGGAGCGGATCTCACTGTGCTGGGCACCCTGCAAGGCAAGGGGAGCTGCAGTGATGCCCACCAGCGTCCTTCCTCACCCATCCCTGGACAGCAAGCGGGGAAGGGCAGGGGAATCAGGATGCTGGTGAACCATTAACTTGGCCCAGCAAGCACTGGGGGGGAGCCTCTAAATCTGTCTGCTGCAGCTTTGCCCCTGGAAATCCCCTCCTGGCTTGCCCACATTGGCACTGGGAGAAGGGAGGCACATGGGGCTCCCGGGAATTCCCAGCCACGCTCCCGCCAGTGGAACACATGGGTGGGTCTGAGCGGGGCTGGGTGGGTGCGGGTGAATGTACCTGTTCATGCAAGCAGCTTGGTGTGTGTGCGTGTGCGAGCACAGGTAACATGTCTACACATGTTTGTGACCATACATGTGTGTCTGATCTTGTGTGCACACCTACCGCTGTATATGAGACCCTCGTGGGTGTGCGAACTAGCTGACCTGTGTGCCTTCATGCCTATCTATGAAAGCATGGCAAATCTTCAGAGTGTGTGTGTGTGTGTGTGTGTGTGTGTGTGTGTGTGTGTGTGCCGGTGGCACCATCCCCATGTGTGCCTGGGTGCGAACATGTTTGTTTGGACATGTCTTTCTGTGTTTGTGCAGTTATGTCTGGGACAGGGAGGACATGCATGGGTGCGGAAGGGCCCTGCAGGAAGGGAGCTGCAGAGGTGCAGAATCTGGACGCTGGGCGATGTGGGGGGCCGTTTCTTAAGCAGAGCAGGTCCCTTTGAATTAAAAACATGAGCACACCTCAAGCTCTGGGAGGCCCGTCAGGGAAGCTCAGTTCAGGCAGATCCTGTGAAACTTTGGGTGACTCTTCCTGGCCCATGGAGCCATCTCAGGCTGAGGCCAGTTATACTGGGGGATTCTGAATCTCTCTCCCAGATGTCGGAGTCCTAGCTCCGACCTTCAGCATGCTCATTCTCTGGAGATCTGCCTCAGTTTCCCCATACTGGGCTGCTTTCATGCTCCTGGCTGCATGAATATGGCTCTAGAAGTCTGGATCATGGATAAACCTTGGGGAAGTCAGGTAACTACCCTTTTGAGTGAGGGATCCAAGCTGTGTCTTCCCTGCTGTTGCCACATATCACATCTCCTGAAGGCTGGAGACCGCAAAAGCCAAAAATCTGGAGAAGGAAGAAGATGAAAATGATGCTAGCGTAGAGGCAGGAGATTTTCACTTGGATGCTGATTGTAGGATGACTCCACTGCACCCCCAGGATATCTCCAAGTGCCCTGCCCAACTAGGGAGCTCTTGTGGGTGCTTCCAACTCCCTA
>NW_010426679.1:0-2079 GCF_000710305.1 Buceros rhinoceros silvestris | reverse complement strand
CAGGAGGAGGAAAGAAGCCCTAAAAAATGAAGCGTGCCCCAGGACAGGCTATAAGGACCGCACACCAGTGCTGGCTCGTTTTGGGAGTGTTGTGGAGGCAAGAAAACTCCTAGAACATCTACCCACCACATCACCCTGCCCACACCAGCTCTTCAGGACAAGTAAAGAGCTGGGGCCATGGAGTAACAAACCTCCAAAAGCCAGGAGTGAATGGAGCCTGCCCCAAAGCTCCAGCCCAGTCTGACCCAGCGCTCTCTGCCACCAGCCATGCTGCCAGGCAGGCTCCTACCCCAGCATCATCACTGCTGCGTCCGGAAACACAACGTGCATTGCCACGCACTAATGTCCCTTGAAACAGGGACCTGCTGCAACCACCAACCAGGCTCAGGAAAGCCTGGATGAACCAACGCTTCCGTTTTGCCGTGGCTCCCCAGCTGCCAGCACCTCCCAACGCAGAGGAGAACCCCCCAGCCGGCCCTTCTGTGGTGCCGACGTCCAGCCGACACACAGCCCCTGGTGTTGGTGGTGCTGTGGATCTCTGGTCCTTCGAGCTCTGACAGTGCTCCCAAAACCATCCATTCTGTCGCTGCAGCAACATCCCTTCAGACATCAGTGTTCGTTGTGCCCAGGCCTGAGCCTCCCAGCCAGCCTGCAGGAGAGGAGCAGGCGTGCAGCCAGAGCTGGCACGCTAACCCAGCAGCTTCAGGGGCTTTTTGAACAGGACAGTGTCAGAAGACTAACAGACCCAGGTGCACACCAGCACCCTGCTTCTGCGAGCTGCTCCCAGAAACGAAAGCACAGTGACACAGACCTTCCTAAAGCAGCACACCGGTCCCGATGTTCCCGTGGGTCATTGGAGCCAGCGGAAGCTCCTCCAGTGTGTTTTGTTTTCGTGTTCCCCCCTTACTCGTCTTCATTCTCCAATACCGCAGGTCCCAGCATTGCTCTTTGGGTACAGGTATCACCCTGGAAAGCTGCACCATTGCTCGTGCACCTGGGAAGTGCCTTGGCACCCCCCTCCCTCCCCCGCCCCCCCAGCTTTCTTGGGGTCCCTCGGGGGTGAGCCACGGAGAAAGAAGGGGGTCTGGTGATGGACACACGGTGCATGGAAGCTCCTGTCCAGCTCCCGCCCTGAGTGGACCTGCAGAGTGCACCGTGCTCCCTCCAGCCTGACGCTCTGCTGACTTCCCTCAGGACAGTAACAAACTGCATCTGGTGCAGATGGGGAGTAACAGGGCTGCAGCTCTCAGGCTCCCTTATCTGCACACGATTACATCTCCCCCTCGAAGGCAAAGGGCAGCCAAGGACGGGGCTGGGAACCAGGCTTCGCTCACAACACCTGCACAGAGCGAGCCTGGAGCGAGCGCCGGGCTCTGTGCTTGGGCTGTGACTCCAGCCGGGTGAGGCGAGGGGTGGCGAGGGGGGAGCTCCCCTGCACCTCCCACAAGCAAGAGCTGCCCCGAGCACCGCTGCGCTGGCAATGCTCCTCCACGAGCACATGCGCGCAAGCCCTTCTGCCAGCTGAGAGCCGCGAAGGGGTGCTGAGCATCCCCTCCGGCCACAGCGAGGGCAGCGCCGAGGGACTCCCAGTCGTTTTGGAGACTGCCTACCCACGAGGAAGGTGGCCGAGGCCTCAGCTAAGCCCCACCCCCCCAGCACCCCGACCACGTGGCAGAGGTCTCTGTCCCCAGAGCCTCAGCTCCCTTTCCAGGCCGTCCCCACATGGGACACGAGCAGCGGGTCGAGAGAGCGACCAGCTCCCTTTGCTGTGGTGATTTTCAGCCCAGATAGGAAATCAGATCTGCCGCAGAGCTGGAGCCTACCAGGTAAATTCAGTTATCTCCAGCAACCAAAGCTGCCATCTCCGTGGAGAGGGACACCAGCTCTGCGAGACCAGGACTGTTGTTTTCGAACCCAAACCACGGTCAGTCACAGGAGGCAGGGGAGAGGAGTCTTGGGTGGGTTTGTGAAAGACAGCCGGACAGATTAACCCCTGCTGGAGCCAGGCCAGAGTGAACCTAGAACGGAGCAGAGTGAGGGGCAGACACTTAAAATGAGGGAAGTCACGGCAGGAATAAA
>NW_010426678.1:18128-25256 GCF_000710305.1 Buceros rhinoceros silvestris | reverse complement strand
GCCTCTGACTGTGGCGGGGCGCCCTGACCGTGCCCCGCCGTGGGGCGGGCCGCCTTTTGGCCCCGCTTCTGGCTCATCTTTTCGGGCCCTTCGCAGGGAATGGGGTGGGCAGGGAGACCGGAGGGGTGCAGGGTGCTGGCGTGGTGTCTTCTCTCCTGAGGGGCTGTCTGTGCTGTGGTTAGGGCTGTGGGGAGCTGGGGGTCAGCACAGTGACAGGTCTTCATGTTTGCCTCCTGAGTAGTTAGGGACCCTAACAAGTAGCTGGAGTTTTCAGTGGCAGATCAGTATTTAGTAGGAACTTTTTGAGTTTCTTCCGAGAAGGTGTTTTATTGCTCACTTTTGTGCCTAAGATGCCTGTGGTGAGCTCTGAGCTTGCAAAGAAGTTGTAGTTTTTACTATGTGAGTTGTCAAGTGAGATTAATAAACCCTGATGTCCCTTGTACCATGGAGGATCTTAGAAGCAGAGACTACTGTGGCTCAGTATGAACATTCTCAGCTGTGCAATGTAAGACTCACTTCCTTTGTTCTTTTTCTTTATCAGATTGAAAGATGATGATAGTGGAGATCATGACCAGAATGAGGAAAATAACACACAGAAAGACAGTGAGAAGGAGAAGAATGATCGAGAGAAACCACAGAGTACGACCAAGAGGAAGGTACGGTGCTGGCATCTGCATTCCATCGCTCAGGCATGATGTGAGAGTGCCAGAGAGTCAGTCCTCAGCTCAGCCATCAGGCAAATATGTCTTGGCGGGCTGTGGTTGCTTAATGTGCTACTGCTGTGCTACTGGAGACATGAGAGGCTGTGTTAGCATGTGGGTAACTGGAGGTGGCTTTTGGGTGTCTATAATCCGAGGGGTGAATGCGCCTCTCACAAACCCAGCTAGCACTCTGCTAGGCTTTTGAAGAGAAATGGGAAATGAAGCTTTATTTTCTCCCAAAATTTTCTTTGGAAGAGGGTGTGGGGGAAGGACTGATTGGCGGAGCAGCAGCGTCTTGCAGTTGGTTCACCAGTCTGTGTTTGTGCCACCGTTGAAATAACCGTTAGGATGGGTCTGTGTATGTGTAGGGTAACCCAGTTAAGAAGGAGTATGTCCATCCTGTTTTGATGGGGTTTTTATTTTTAGCCTTGTGCTTAGGAAAACCGTTCTGTCTAAAATAATGCAATCCGTATAACCTTACAAGACAAGAGATGAGTAGAGATTCAAGTGACTCTTGTAACGATATCAAGTGATGCAAGAAAAGGGCTTTTTGGTTTGGGGTGGTTTTTTTCCTCTTAATTTTGACTCGTGGGTGATGTGTTCTCCTTAGCCTCTTCTGTGCTTGCTAGAAGCATTTTTAATCAGAAATGGGTGGTTTGGACATTGAAAATCATGATCACTGCCCACTGCTAGCCGTGGGTTCTGCCACAGCTGACAAAACCAGTTCTGAGACTGATCCTCCCAGGGCGTCAGGGTGTTGGTTGCTTAAGGGAGTTGGTGTCACCAAAGAGCTATAATTGCTTTTGATTCATGGTTTAATATAAATGAGTTTTCTTCCCAGAGAAGGAGTCTTTTTTTTTTTCTTTTTTTATTTTGAAAAAGATAAAACTCTCAATTGCCCTTTTTCATTTGTCTTTTTTTTCCTTTGAGACAGGCACATTTAAGGACTCAAGAAAAATTCAGTGATACTGCCTTTGAGTTAGAAGGGTTGCTTTTTTGTGATGCTCTCCTGGGCTAAAGTTGTTTCCACAGGCATCCCTGCACTGCAAGTTTCTGGTGTTCTTTGAAATAGCAGCTGTTACCCTTACCGTCCATTTCAGACAAATAACAGAGACAGTGTTTTTCTGTAAAAATGTGGGTCACTTCTTTGTTTTATAGTCTGTGAGGGCAGGAACACATGGACTTGTGATGCTGTGAGTGTACTTTTTACCACTCCCCTTGCTGAGCAGCGTATCAGGGGTAAGCAGGCGCTTCTGTTCTGCAGGCTGTTGTCCCAGGGCCGGCTGAGCACCCCCTGCAGTATAACTACACCTTCTGGTACTCCAGGCGAACACCCGGGCGGCCTACCAGCTCGCAGAGCTACGAACAGAACATCAAACAGATTGGCACCTTTGCCTCCGTGAGTATCTCCCTGTTGTCCTCGTGTCACTTAGGCATTGTGTGGTCGTTGTGGCTGACTTGCTTCCTGTGTGCTAGGTGTGTGCACATGCAGGCTGTGCTCTTGCTGTCAGGAACAGAGGAGAGTAAGGCGATTTGCCATGACTTAAGATGAGTTAGCTACAGCAGGTGACGTGTCCTGAGCAGTTCTCCTCTGCCCTGTGCCGGATACCTGTGCCTGCGATAATGGTAGTAGCTGGAATAATAATAGAAAATGGAAAGAACTCCCATGTAGCTTAAACCTGCTAGCTGGAGGAGAGCTTGACAGGTAAGCAAGGGAAGAAGTGAACAGCTTTTCTGGATGCAGTGCTGGTATGAAGCAAAGGCTCTACAGCCCCACCCCACCCTCTTCTCCGCTGCATTTATTTCCACCACAAAGACTGTGTTTGGAACGAGCATATGCTGCGCGCTATAGACAAGCAGCTGGTGGCCCATTGTCTGTCTGGAAGCGATGTCTGAGATGCAGTTTGGTGTTGCCGTGAAGTTCATTAAAAGGCAAACCGCTCTCCCTTTCCCCTTCTGCTCTTCATGATTGTTTATTTCTGGAATAAATTGAGCGTATTCCGGAGAGGCAGTGTTGGGTTGTTGCATGGTGCCAACAGTCTAAAACTGTCATTAAGATCCCAAGATAAGCAAAACATGTCTCTGTTGTAGGGGCACCAGATACAACACCATTCTCAAGGTTAGAAAATCTGTGGGATGCTTTCTTTTTTTACTTTTTTTTTTAAATCTAATATTTGGCCAGATTTTCCAGGGTCCCTTGCTAATGTTAATTTTGTCCACCAGTAAATCTGTCTTGTGAAACATGAGAATTTGTAAAAAATATCCCTTTATCCCTTCTGGAGACTGTAAAAATGTGCCTGTCTGAGCAGCTGGGTTGTGTTACTGCATCCATGCCGGGTAAGAGTAGCTCTAAGCCTATTGTCATGGGTAACTACTGCTCCTGAGTAAGCAAGTGCTTTTAGTTCAGTGAATGAAAAACGTGGCTACTTCTTGACAATCTGGCAATAACTTTTCAGTCTGTTAAGTCAGTGTAGACTTAACACTGATTTTTAGCTCCTTAGCAGAAAAACTTCACAAGTTCTATTGCCTGCTCTTCGCTACAAAGAACTTGTGGGTGCTGTTGTAGGTTGGAAGTGCTGGAGTTCAGGTAGGATGGAGAGAGATGGGCCGGCAGATCTGATACTGCATTCAGATCCAAATTCTTTTTGAGGAGGAGGAAGAACAGGCTTCAGGAAAGAATTGTCTGAGGCTAAATGGGTTCAGATTTATTCTTTGTTTTCCAGTATAAAGGTCTAAAAGCTCTTGAGTGCTCACCACTAGAGGGCATGTCCACTCGGTGTAAGGATATGATTTCCAC
This sequence comes from Buceros rhinoceros silvestris, assembly GCF_000710305.1. NCBI lineage: Eukaryota > Metazoa > Chordata > Aves > Bucerotiformes > Bucerotidae > Buceros > Buceros rhinoceros. Next base: position 21,758 of record NW_010426678.1, on the reverse strand, counting down.
ACTGCATTTGGATGTGTCTGACAAAAATAGATTGCTTCTGACCCCACCTCAGTCTTGGTTCGTAATTTTATTGGCTATAAAAACAAATTCCTGCTTGGGTGGCAGAGGTCAGAGATTGAAGCAGAATTCCAAGTGCTGACCAGGTCACTAAGGTCTCTGATAAAGTATTCTGGATGGTGTCTGACCCCTCTAGCTTCACTGCTGATCTGCTTAATAGCTATCGTCTTGCTGAGTAGAGTCCTCTTAGAATAGGGAAATGAGTATAATCCCTTCCAGTGTCTTGGTTTTCTTTTTAAAAGAACAGCCCCTCTAAAATCCTTTCTTATCCAGAAAATCTCAGAGGATTAATAGGTTATGTTTAAGAATTATAAAACGTAATTCCCTTGCCTTCTGGCCAGATTTAGACAAGTAGACACAGGGGTTCCAGAATGGAAACTGGTCAAAATGAAGTGGTCCAAGTGTACCATGGCAGACTGTAAAAGAAAATAAAATGTATTTAAAGAAAAGCTCTGAATGGTGCCTTAAGATCTTAAACCAGCACCAGAATGTGTCTTTTGTCTTAAAACCTGGATACAGTAAAATTAAATACAATAAAAAGTTTCATTCGGAGGTTTCCATGATTGCAGAGAGCAGTGGTTAGTGCAGGGCTGGTGTGTGTAGCGTAGAGAGGGTTGGCTGCAGCTGATGCACTTGACATGTATCCACCGACTGCACGTCTGGGCAACAGGATTTACAAGATGTGTTTGGAACTGTTCTCCAGAGCAGCAGTTAAGTTAGCACAGATTTCTTCTGACAAACACCAAGCGACTTTGGAGGCACCTGTTGAATATTTCAGGCAGTCATGTGGTAATGGAGCCAGTCAGCAACGGGCGCCCAGGCTGTGGTCCTGCTGCCACCTTCTAGGTATCCTAATTGACACCCTTGTAACAAGAAAATAGAAGAGAAGGTGGTGGCTCTGGCCAGCTGGTGTAGAAAGAGAAGCCTGTTTCTGTAGGAATCTTGGCTGTAGACAGTTTGAGCAGCTGCATTGTGTGGTTTGTGTCATTGCAGGTGGAGCAGTTCTGGCGGTTTTACAGTCACATGGTACGTCCTGGGGACCTGACAGGCCATAGTGACTTCCATCTTTTCAAAGAAGGGATCAAACCCATGTGGGAGGTGAGTTGGAGCTCTCCTTTCTGCCTTGGTATTTTCCCAGAGTATTCTGGAGGGAACCTTCTGTAGTGAAAGGACTCTTGTCATTAAATGGCACTCCTGGCACCTCTTGGGTGCAGTCCTTTCTTCTGTTTCCTGTAAACTTGTCCTCAGAACTCTGTCCCGGGTGACCTAGCAGTCCTGACCTGCTGGCAGAGGGGAGGGAAGATGCAGGGGGTTGCTAGCTGCGCTCCCCCAAAGGTTACAGAGCTGCCTTCGCCTGTGGGTCCCAAGGATCTCTGGGCACTGTCGCCTGAAGCCCAGTGAAGAGGGCACCCCAAGTAAGCTCTGCACCTCCTAATATGGACACTTGCCTCTTGTTATAGCTTTGTCCAGTGACAGCAGTGTGGGCTTTCCTCTAGGAGGGCTGGACCTCTGTAAGAGGAGTTCCACAAAGCTTATAAGAAACCAGCCCTCCTTTTTCAGGCAAGGAAGGAAGAGGTGCATATGGTTAAAAGCCCACAGCTGTATGCAGAGCTGGAGATGGAAAGAAGACTTACCCCTTCATTTGCTTAGTTTGCTTCAGTTCATTCCTATCCAAGTCTGTCTAAAAAAAAAAAAAAGAAATTTTGCCCAGCAAATCATTCTTCCAGTTCCTGGCCTGCTTCCAGCAATGACCAACGCCGTTCACAGTATCAGGATTTTATGTGTTGCTCTGAAGTACCTAATTATGCTGCTTGGTCCTGAGAAATTTATATGCGACCCTAGTTGGCAATTATTTTAAGCAAGGTGTTTTATAGCCAGTTACTGCAAATACAATTTATATAAAACGTTTAACCCTCTTCGGACTCATAGCAAGCTCTAGCTGCTCTGATAATGTGTCAACCAGAGAGTCCACGAGTTAATGATACCAGAATTTCTATAAAGCCATTTCCCTGTAGCCATTTTAAGATGGGGGTGGAAAGAGTCTTTGTTTTTTTTGTCATTTGGCCCCACTCTTTCTTGTATTTATAAAGAGGACCTGGGATCTTGCTGCTGGCCTTCCCTTTGCTGCTCGCTTTGTAGGGCTTTGTTTATCCGCCTTTCTCTTCCAAACTAATCCTTCCTTATTGTCATTCTTGCAGGCACATATTTGCATGTATATACCTCTGATCTTTTTCTGGATCCATCTATGTCTTTTCTGGGTAAAGTCAGAAGCAATAAGCATAATGGTCCCTGGTGATTTACTGGGCTGCAGACCATTATTATTCTGGTAAAGGGAAATCAAATGCTTGACTGCACTGAAGCTTGTTTAACCTGAAAGAAAACTAACAATAACCATAAAACACACAATACAGCATCTGCCTCCCAATTGCTATTCCCTTTCTAGCCTTGAACCTGCTTAAACCATCTTTGAAATGTTTTGACCAATATCACTCTCTCTTTTGAACCTCATTAGTTACTGTGGAAAGTTTGAGGACTTAAACCCAACTCCCTGCTTAAAGGCCAAAGCCTAGGCAGCTTAATTCTTAGAAAGTGACATTCACAACTTGGAAAACAATGGCACTTACTCAGAAGGTAGTTTGCACCTCAAGGGAATATGTCACATTCCTAGATCTTGTGTTGATTTGGATTCTTCACCGTGCAAGTGGCTGCGGTTATACTTTGAGGTCTGTCCGCAGATGACACGTTGCCCTTCCATCCAGGCTTAACCCATACCTGAAAACAGGGAGTCTGGTGAATGCTGCTGTTACGCTGGCACGTCCGTTTGCTCAGGATTGTTTTGCTAGCACTTGCTGTCTCTGAGAGCACACAAATGTTTAGCTTCATCTGAGCCCTAGAGAAGCTTTAAGGGTGAAAGAAAGCTAAGTGTTTGATGAGGAAGGGTTGGGCTGCCTGGCCTAGCATCTTTAAGGTGTGTCCTGGCTTGCCAGAAAAGATTACTGGTGATTTGGCCAGGGATGTCCTGGGTTGTGCAGTCCCCTCTGAGTTATCCTTTTTCTTCTCTGTTTCTGTCCTAGACCCATCTTCCCTTTCCCTTCTGAACTGCCACCTCTTTGGCTTGTTGCTAAGTCTCTCTCTTTGGCTTTGGATGGAATTTGTTCCCCCCATACCTTGTGAGATTTCCCAGCCCCACTGTTGTACAAGAGAAAGCTACAGTGTCCTGCACAGGGGATTTGCTGCTGTTTGCCGTGGGTGCGTGTTCTGTGAAGCAGGGAGGCTGTAGCACTTTTCAGCTCTTTTTCAGGTGCAGCGCCTGGAATCACAGTATTGAGGTGATGGACTGGGTCCTTAGCATAAATTTTTTCGATACTCCCTTCCCTCATTTCTGGTTATTTCCCTGGGTCACCGCAGTCTGGAAGACACTCTCAGCTGTACGGTGTGTGATAATGTCAGTGGTTCCCAGAGAACGCACTCCTCCTTTCTGTGTTAACACAACTTCCGAGCCTGTTCCTGGAAGTGTGGAAGAAAAGTGCATATCAACTTTTTGCTTGCTTTTTAATATTGCTTTGCAAACTC
>NW_010426678.1:15686-18011 GCF_000710305.1 Buceros rhinoceros silvestris | reverse complement strand
CTTTCCCTGCGTTCCATCTTCTGTGATGAGAGATTTTTCCTGTTGTACAAGCTGAGCTACATATACAGGAGCTTAGACAAAGGGGGAATCAGTCTCAGGTTTAGGACTTGTTTTAGGGTCCTTGCCTCTGGTTCTGTGTGCAGATTAGTAGACTTCTGTTAGTCTTTCCTGGTGGGATTAACACACTAGAGCTGAAGTCTTCAGCGCGTAGAGCTTCATCTTGAACGGAGAGAGTCATTTTTACAAAGACTTTGTATTCACAGTAAGCTGTATACCTCTGTCTCCGTGTGTGTGTGTGAGAGTGAAATGCTTTTGCCTGAAAATACCTCCATTCTGTCCCTTGCCCCACCCAATCAATATCTGCTCCTCTCTGCTGTCTTGTGGGAAGCAGAAAAATAGCTGGAAGAAAACAAATTGATTTCTTGCCCCTCTTCCTAGGATGATGCCAACAAAAATGGTGGTAAATGGATTATCCGTCTGCGAAAGGGCTTAGCGTCACGATGCTGGGAGAATCTCATTCTGGCAATGTTGGGAGAGCAGTTTATGGTGGGGGAAGAGATCTGTGGGGCGGTCGTCTCTGTCCGATTCCAGGTAAGCGCTTCCGAGCACTGGCATGTACTTCCGCCTGGCAGGGCTGTGCAAAGCGCCACCCACTCACCCCTCACGTGCTGTTCTGTAGGAGGACATTATCTCGATATGGAACAAGACAGCCAGCGACCAGGCCACGACAGCCCGGATACGCGATACCTTACGAAGAGTGCTCAACCTACCTCCCAACACCATCATGGAATATAAAACACACACTGATAGCATCAAGTACGTGTGGTGGCAGGGGGAGGGCCTGCTGCTGGTTGCATGCGTGCTTGAGCAATTTAATGCAAATCGCAGGAGTCGGTAGAAGCGCTCACGTGTGTTAGGGCTGTTCACCGCAAGCAGTAATACTAACCGCAGCATTTGCTGCCAGCGCGCTTTGAAAGCCAAATATCTGTGTCGTTACCCTGCTGTTGTTAGGGCCGTTTGGTTCTAACAGTAAAATCTTATTTTTTTTTTTTTTAATAGTCCAGGGCTTTTTTAGCGATCCACCCAGCCTGTCGCTTTGAAGATGGGCAGCCCAGTGTGGGACTGATGCATTCAAAGACAAGATTGCAGTGGGGGGGGGAAGAGATCATTTGAATAAATAGAGATTCTGGGGAATAAAGTGCGGAAGCTAACGGGGATTTATAGTGCCATTAGACTTATAAATGGTCTTGGGAAAGTGCTGTGTAAATTTACAGTGCTGTACAAATGATTTCTAATCATAATAAATGTCATATATTAAGTCTTCCAGGCCTTGGTGACAGAGGCTCTTTAACAAGACTAGAAGATCGTGGTACACAGAGAGGACAGCTGTATTTTTAAATAACCCTATTATAGCTTACCATACCAGGCCATTCAGGGTGACTTTTATTTCCCACAAAGTGACGAAAAAATAGATATAGGTGGTAGTTAGAGGTGAATAATAAAATTTTATTTTCTTTTAAGCATATTATAAACCAATACACTGATCAGGTCACATTGGTTAAATTAACACCAGAAAAGGTGTACCCAGAGAAAGAAGTGAAACAAATTAATAGATGTGGATAGAGCAGTGAGCTTTCTAATCTAGCCTGTAATCAGGGAGCAGCTACCTTTCATGATTTCCTTTCCACGTACCCACCCTGTCATCAGTGTGCTGTCAGGCAGTTTGGAGAGTTACAGCTGGCTTCCAGTTGGGGACAGATTTGGAGTGTGGGTCACTACCAATAATACAGAAGTCTCGTTTAACTGCCTGTAGCGTTCCATGTGGGCCTCCCTCCTGCATGCGTGGGAAGGAGAAGAGAAGGAGAAATTATTATTATTAAAGCTGCTTGGAAAAGATTCAGTTCGGTTTCTGAAGTTCCCACTTCTATGGTTGAAATCGTGTATTCATGGTTTTGCCACTAACATTTCTCAAGCACATTTTGCCAGGAGAGGGCACTATCGACTCTGTCCACCTTATGAGATAGCAAAGTGCTCTTGTGGACGCATAGCAGGATATTTTACTCATGTTCAGCAGCAGCAGACTGCAGACTGTGGGGATGTGGCTTTGTGGTGGAAGGAGGAGGTGTTGGACTTCTCTCAGTCTCTGTAGGGAGAACTGTGTGCTGAGCCAGCCATCCTAAACTGTGGTGGTGGTTCCTGTAGCAAGTTGAGAATGGAAATGGTGTGCCCTTTCCCTTGTAAGCTGTGCCACTGGCACTTCCTAGCGCAGAGCATGCTGCTGTAGCAGCGTTTGTAACTGTTCATGATCTGGCAAGTGTCCGTCTT
>NW_010426678.1:1097-15556 GCF_000710305.1 Buceros rhinoceros silvestris | reverse complement strand
TTCCCTACAGCAGTGTAACGTGCCATGCCTGCTGCCCTCTCTTCCCGCACAGCATCAAACTTTCATCTGTGCTGCTGACGTATGGTGCAAAATGAGCTTGTCCAAGAAAACAGGTGTTTGTGGAATCAAGTTTAGTAGCTCGGGTTACATGTGGGAGCAATTCTAAACAGGAGCGGACTGGCTTGTCTCCCACTCTTTCACTTGCCTTCCACTCTGTGGGTAGGAGGAATAGTCAGGAGTTGGTTCAATGGTCCTAGTGAGGTAGAACTAAGCAATTAACCTTCCACCATGTAGGGGATCAGGAGAGCTCTCTTTTCCATTGCCTCACTTGCGCTCCAGCAGTCTGATTGCAGTGCTGACCAGCATCTCCTCCTAATGGCACTGGTGTAAATTCAGAACAGTTTGTCAGTGGAGTTTCTGCGTAGTGGTGTGTGGACTGATTTCTTGTGCCTTTCTCGCCTGGTACGAGCAGGTACCAGTGGCAGAGAGGTGACGGTGCCTGTTTCATTGACAGAGAACGGGCCAGCCCCAGCTTTCAGTCTGAGTCTGCTTGGCCGTGCTTCATATCATTAAGGTTCTCTCACTAATGAAGAATCTCTTGTGTAACCAGTTCTATCCTCCATAAAGTCTGGCTCCTTTTCCTCACTCATCTATCAAGCCCTGTTGAAATACTGTCCGTCATGAATAAACTCCACTTATGCTGTGCATGTACCATGTGATTTATGACTCGGGAGGGCTTTCTAGCCAGCACTCTATATTCACACTCTGGCTGTGTTTTATGAAAGGCTCTAATGGAAGAGCCATGCTGTAGGCTTTGTCAGGGCTGCCTTTCTAGGGGGGCTTGTAGCATTTTTCATTTGTATGGGCTGCATCTCTCTGCTAGAGCTCTGCTCATGTGCAGGGTTTGATTGGCATTGATTGTGCTTCAGGGAAAGGAGCACGTTTAGCAAGAAAAGAACAGGCGTTTCTCAAAACCTTGACTTTTAGGTAGTGAATTGACCTGGATTAGCTTTTGACACACTGTAAATGAACGCTTCGGTAGAAATTACTAGCGTGCTCCTCACTGTGGAACCTGAGCCCCGTGTTTCAGGGTTTATATATTCCTTTTGTGATTATGCATTTCATATTAACTCATTTTTAGACACCATTTTTCATGAGTTGTCAGTGAGGCTGCAGCCCCCTTTGTTTCAGAAAGCGGTGGTGCTGCCAAGCTGCGTTTGAAAAGTATCTGTTGCTTCACAGCTATTCCAAGGAGCTATTCTGCATTCCATCCTTTCTGCGCTCAGTGGTGGGGCTTGTGCATTTAGCTAGATAAGCAGATCTTTCATTGCAATTTTCCTGTGTTTGTCCTTTCTCTTGCTTGCGATATTGACAAGCTGCCTAAATCCCAGTGAGTGGAAGGGTCAGCGTAGTCTGTATTAATTTCCAATCATGCTAGAAGAACTAGAACAATCTCTTGGACTGTGCTTAATTCCAGGGATTTATGGTATCTTAGATGTTATGGTGCTGAGCACCTGAAAAAAACATGTGAAATTTCGTGGGCTACCTTGTTTCAGTAGCCGGAGAGAAATCGCTTCTCTTTGTTCCCTCCGAAGTGCACTGAGGGGGCGCACTCGGACGTAGTGAACCACCTAATAGGTTCTGTTCATCAGCGTTGTTAACCTTGGAGGTGACACGGTCCTGCAGACAGTGGGTTATGGACAGTGGCACTCCCTGTGGCTTGGAATTAAAAAAAAAAGAGGAATGACCTCTTACTTTTGCTGCCTTAGGAAACGCACTGTGCTTTTTTTGAAAGGAGGCCACAGCCTGGTCATGTCTCATGGACCCACTGAAAATTTTCAGATATCTGTACCAAGTGAACCACAGGCAGAAGAGGGGTGGAGGGGAAGCGATAGGTGTAAAGTTTGATTTTTGAGTGCTACAGCGTGAAGCGCTTGGCAGTCTTGCATACACCTTTGCCCTGTCTGGGGTTAGCAGCCTTTCTTTTCTGCACTGGTAACGGTGTGGTCAGTGACTGTGTCCCGTGTGAAGAGCTCTTGCCTGCAGCACCATCCAGGAACCCCAGGCAAATTCGACAGCATTGCTTCATATGCTTCCTATGACCTGTGTCCGGTCAGCAGGCTGACGCTGAGCGGGCTGGTCTGGAAGTATTTTGATCACCACGTGACTTTATGGATCGTCATGTCAGCTCTAAAGCAAGGTTGCTTTTTCTGAAAACAAAGCTCCAGTTATTTGTAAGTGCCTGCTGCAGTGAGAGCTGAGCAGGGTTATAAAACTACCCTTTCTTTTCAAAGTCACCACTGATAACTAATGGGACGGCTTGAGTAAATGAGAAGAATACTTGATCTTAATAGGGCTGGCGCTGGGTTCATTTCACTGCAGGCAGCTGGAGGAAACAGCCTCAGACTGTATTTTAGCTAGGAAACAAGCAGATATCCTGTGGAGGGAGTAAGGGGGTGCACTGTAAGAGGACCGCAGGGGCAAGGTTCTCGGGACAAAAAGAAGTGAGGAATGACAAAAAGGTGAGGAATGAGTAAGAGAGATCCCTATGGAAGTGGCAGGTGTTGGGCAAGAAGATCAGCGCTTGTGAGACAGCTGGTGGTGGGGTGCTTGTGAGAAGTCCCCCTTGTTCCATCAAAGTTCAGCTAATTCTGTAACTCTGTTACATTTTTATAGCACTGGTTTCCGTTTGCTTCCTAATTTGCAAGACCTTAGGAGAACTCCTCAATGTTCCTGTCCTAGTTATGTCATATTTGGCTGTATCTTAAATGGTGTGGGCAGGGTTAACCTTGTCTAAAGTTAGCTAGTTTGCAAATGGGACCCGTACACACTGTCTGAAGCCTCTCAGCGGGAGGAGGTTGCCTTGGGTCTTGCCAGCTCTAGAGGGCTGCGTTGTTTCACCCTCGTTCCTTCAAGTCTGAGAGCAGCAACAAAAGCCACAGGAGAGCAGTGAGGTTCCGGCTCTGATTGCTGTCCTCTTCTCCCAAGTCTCTGCAATACTGATTTAATTCATTTATCACTCCATTCTCCAATTCCAGTAATATTTCCAGGTGCTGCAAGTCTAAGAGCACTTCTGTAGACCTGGGCATTGAAGTGATGGATTCATTGATTCACTCTCTGTCACTGCAGTGTGCTCTGTTTAGAAGCGTCCCTGACTTTGTAAAAGGCCGCCTTTCCTTGGTGGCCTGTCTCTTACCAGAGAAGTGACTGTATCCTGTTATTTTCATGTTTCTTTTCAAGGGGATCAGTTCTGATGTGTTCATTTCCAAGTCATGATGGCTTCCCTCTTTGCCTTTGCTACAGATACAGCCAGATATGTGAGGAAATTAGAGTATTAGAATATTGTAGATTTTTTTTTTTAAGGTATTAGTTTTCAAGCCTGCCACAAAGTTTTTGACCGGCTTTGTATGAATGTCAGACACTCTGAGAGAACATGGGGAGCACCCAGGAAGAGGCTGTCCAGCTCGGGACACCAGTGCCTGCAGGGTGTGGTGGGCGGTCATGCAGGCTGACGGGAGGGAGAGACCTTGGTGACGGGTGCGAGGGTAGCGTGCACTGTGAGCACTCTGTCTCCATTTTTAGCTGGGGAAGGAGATGGTGAGGGGGCAGGGCTGCACAGCGAAATGCTGAAGGGGAACTGCTAGGACTTAGCGATTGAGGGTGGTTGGAGAAAACAGCTAGTGCTGCTTGCACAATGGTGATTTGGAAAGTCCCTTGGTGCGGCTGTGGCTGCTCTTCCTCTTTTCGCTTCGATAGTGGCTTCCATTTTGCTATTTTTTCCCCAATTTACTTGTTGGGGATAAAGGGAGCCCTGCCTGGGTGGTGGGGGAGAAGGTGGGAGGCTTCACCAGTTGTGGGTCAGGAGTGAGTGTGGAAGGACAGCTCTGGCTGGCTTTATTTACCCTGCTAATGCTTCCATTTCCCAGCTGCTCGATGGGAATAACCTAAGTGTTGGGGATCAATTCACTGAGTATCTGATCGCTGCGCAGACAGTATAGCAATAAGGTACTAAAAATGTCTATACATAAAAATAACCTCTTAGACTCTCTGGCACTGTGCCTTTGGCACGTCACAGGTCATAAAGATTCTGCCAGATGAAATTAACTGGCAGCCTTGTTCGGTACAAAATGGAGAGCAGTTTGCTCTGCTAGCATAGCTTAGGTACGTTAGGGCAGACACAGCCTGGTGAATTTTTTCAGTCAAGTCAGCAGATAGTTGGAGTAATTAGTCCTATAATATGTATTGAGGGTCTTGGCTTAAAAGTTCTTGGCTGGAAGAGCTTTTTCTCTGTATGAGAAGGCCTTGGCAGCTGAAGGACTGAGTGCATGATGTTATTGGCGTGTTGGAACATGGAACTCCTTGGTTTGAGAAGGGTAATATATTATTGATTATGTTAACAATTAATCTCCCCTTGAGTCCCTTCTGCAGAGAAGTTAGGAGTGTGGGGAGAACTGTAGGAGAGGAAAGAGAAGATATGGTTATGGGCGATGCAGATGTGGTAGAAATACAAGGCATGGGAGGCTGGAGGGAAAACATGAAGGTAGACACTTTTTGGCAAGGTTGGAGATGTGCAAGGCTTTCCAAACTGTATTCAGCAGCTAGGAGAGCTTCGGATCCAGAGTTTTTCTTCCCCCTAACTTTCTTCTGGAGGGAGGCAGTTGTACCCAGTGTCTAATACCATGTGCTGACATGGGCAGTTTTTCTTTCTCTGAAAGATTTTTTTGGCCTTGAAGGAGGAGAGTCTGGGGAGACTTAGAGAGGGCAAGTTCCTGTTCAGGGGCTTCTGTGCTGCTGCTTGCTTAGAGTGAGCCACTTGTGGGTTTTAGCATACTGCTGCAGGTCAAGCGGAATGGCATATGTGACCTGGTGTACTAAAGCTGTGTTCTGAGTGCTGTCCTGTTGCTTCCACAGCACCCTTTGCTGCGTGACTCTCTCACGTTTCCTTTGGCTTCAGTGTCTCGTGTCTGAGAGTCAGCTGGAGATAGCGTGTAGCTTTGGAACTCCCATAGATGGATGTTAGTTGCTTGTCCAATCTAGTTAACACCAGGAGGATTTTGAGCTACCGTGGGTGGAGGGAGACTGAGGAGGAAACCTATCCAGCCACGGATAAGGATTCTCTCAGACCAGCTGATTGCCTTGGTAGCTCACAGAATCCTGTGCCTTGGGGGCAGATTTAGTTGCTTCTTGGAATTTTGGCAAAGCAGTTTGGAACGGGGAAGAACTGGAGTGTTTTGCCACTCACTGGGCTTGTACTGGTGGTGCTGAAGTCAGTGATATGTAGGATTTTACTTTCAGTGCTTTCAAAAGAGAGATTTGCTGTCCTGCGGTCTGGAAAGGCAGTGTCATAAATCCCACGCTGTACACCACAGTGACAAGCTCCTTGCTCGTGCTCCCTTTGTTGGGTTCCCAGCGAGTGTGGTGTATGGTCTGCAGAGCGCATGTGACAGACACTCTGCCAGGATGCTTTGTGTTTGTTTGGCCTGTGACTTTGCTGGTTAAGAGCATATGACATCTGAGCTGCTTTTGCAAATGCTGCTTGAGAGGTTGACTCTCTGAGGCTCAGGTGAGAGCTAGGCTGGTGGTCTGCTTTTGGCACAGGAGATGACTAATACAGGATTTCCATGTCTGGGCTCTCCTGTTGTGTTGCAGTGGCCTGATGAGACAGCATAGAAAAGATGTGAGGTAGCTGCTAAGTGCCAGCTACAAAATCCGGAGGGTGATCTGGGTTTATGACTGCCCTGGGTTCCCTTTAAGGTCCCCCCAGCTCTGTGGGACTCTCTGGGTTCAGTAAATGTTTTGGCCTGTGCTCTAGGCACCAGCACTATTTTGCTGGGCATGGAGAACTGTGAGGTTCTTTGATGTCTCTGATCCCAGAAGATAAGTCATGCTCCCACTAATCTCGGCATCTTTTCCCCGAGAAGGCTCTCAGTATGCTGCCTTCGTAAAACAGACAGCAATTTTTCAGTCTGCTAACTTCGTCCGTCAGTAACGTTCTCCACCAGGGAATGCGGCGTTAGTCCTGTCCCTCGAACTTATCTGAAAACATTTTCATTTCAAATAGCTGCAGTGTTTTTACTGGGTTGTCATTAGCAATGCAGGTTTACAATAGGAAATGAGGCTTTGTAATAGCAATTGGCTTCTGCCACCTGATTGAAGCATTTTGTAATAACTAAGCCATGTGGCATTAAAAGAAGCCCCTTTTGGGAGGATTACTACATACACAGGTATGTGGTGAAGCATGAGGCCAGTAACTGGCTGGGTTTAACCAGCCAAGGAACATGATAATCCTCCAGAAAGACGTAACATCGGCCATGTTATTAGCAATAGGAAATGGATATTCCACTTGTGACTGGGAAGGTCATACCTGTCTCTGGGTATTAATGTAGCTGTATCACCAGCAGCCAGCGGGAACGCTTCATGACTGTGTGGAACGTTAAAGCTGCCTCGCGCTGTCAGATGTTTGGCTGGGTTTAAGGATGCTTCTATCCACTAGGGCTATCAGAGGATATTGCCTTGCTCTCTGAAGACAAGTGCCTTTCAAACGCCATTGAATGTTTCTGCTCTCGTTAAAAGTTAAGAAGCCTTTGATCTGAAGTGCTGTTTTTTTATTTCATTTTTTTTTTTCCCTCTGGCTTGCCAGGGCCTGGGAGGAGTTTCATGGCCTGGTGAACAGCAGTGGCCGCTGATCGAACGCTCCCCCTCCCTCTGTCACACCCAGGGTAGGGCCCCATCTTTCTTCCTATGTGATTTCACGGCATACCTCTCAGCTTCCAACCCTCTTCCCGTGGGCTGGCATGTTCTCTTGTCTTATGGGCCTGGTGGCGGGCCCATTTGGCTCTTTCCCAAAGGTCAAAATTTCTTTTTTCCTTTTTTTTTTTTTTTTTTTTTTTTTTTTTTTTTTTTTTTTTTTTTTTTTTTGTGCACTCTTTTGCTGATGTGTCCTTCCTCTGTGCATGGCATGGTATCCCAGACCTGGTCCCAGGAGGCTGAGAGGTATGTCTTCAGCTTGGGTCTGTTGCCTAGGGCTGGCTGTAAGCGGATATGGAGTGGTAAATGAATGCTAAGCACATCAATGTAATGGACACTGAGAGAGGTGCCTGGAGCTTGGCGTATATGCCTTTGCTTTTGACAGTGGGCTGGAGCAGAATAAATTAGTCTGTCAGTAAAAGCTTGCTCGGGAAGGACTCACAGTAGCTACTGGATTTTGAAATAACGCTGTGGCTCACGAGCTGAAACCACTTGCCGCTTCTGGTAGTGGCAGCCAACCATATGGAGGGAAAATACCCCAGATGAGCTTAGGGCTGTTGTGAGCCTCACAGCTCAGATGGCTTTTGCCATTGAGTGCCCCCTTCCCTGATGGCAGGCCTGTTCCTTTCAAAGGGGTAGCGATGGGAGTTGTATTTGGTTATAGAGTGGGGTTGCTGCGTTGCCAAGAGCCAGAACAGAGAAGCCTGCTGGAAGGAAGTGTAACACTGTCCAGTTCCCATCCTGTGGTGGTATGTAGCTGCTCCAACATGGCCAAGCTCTGAGGGGCCACTGGGGATCCCAAAACCTCCCTTTCACAGCTTCGGGCAAGCAGTGTTCTCATAGCTTGTCCTAGGTGAAAATACTACCTGTCTTTCCTCACAGATTTGGCTTTTTGTGAGGATCAGTGTTCACAAAATGTTACACAGGCAACTAGTAGTGGTGTTATTGTTAGATGACATTCAGGTCACCTTCCGGAAGAGGAAACCAGCTCACTTCATGAAATACCAGTCTGAGCAGGCAGCAGATGTGCCAAGCGTATAGGAAACCAGTGTCAGAGTTGATTTATCTCTCAACTGTATTGGGTTACCTGCGCTGAGCAGGGAGAGTAGTGATGAGCGGAGGACCGGGGGCACCACAGTGAAGGCGAAAGAAGGGGAAATCTCTGAGAGAGAGTAACCAAAGTGTGCTGACCTCCTGAGGTGGATGGCACGGGTGAAAGGAAGTATGGAATTGAAAGCCAAACCATTGTTACAAATTAAATGAATCCGGTTAATATTAATCCAGTTAATAAATCCTGAACCACGTTCCCAAGAGGCAGCATAACCCGCTTTGCTGGCAGATGCAAAGGTGAACCCCAGTCCTGCAGACAGCCTCCAGCATGGTTTTTGCTGTCATGTCATAGAGTAACTTGTTTAACGCTCTAAAGAGTGGTTTTTACTTCCTCCAGCTCTCCAGCCCTTCTCCTGGAGGAGTTCCAGCATGCACTATGCTGTGATGTTCCAGCTCTAAGCAGCACCCAACGCTCAAGGGTTCAAGCAGGATTTTATAGTCCTGCAGAGCACCTTGCCTCTGAAACTGCTGTCTTTGCTCTTCAGCCTAGCTCTGCCAGTTCAGCGTGATACGTGCTGGGGCACCCCTACATGTTTGGTTTGGGCAACTTACTGCCCTGTCCCTGTTACAGGAAGAGCTGCCAAACCTATCCTCTCAAAATAATTGTAATTGCGTTTATTTCCATTGAGATTGGAGAAACACACCTTTCTATTAATGTCTAAATATGTTTTGCCCGTTGCTGCTGCTCACAGGCTGGCAGTAACCATTAACTCAGGTTTCTGTAACCTGCCCCATCATCAGTTACTGCCACGTGCCGCAAGCGAAGGTTGTGGACCAGTGGCCCCTTCTTTCATCATTAGTCCCTCCGACTCGTGTGGCTGTACTCATGTGAGTAAAAGCTGCTGAAGAAACCCTTCTATTTCAACTTGAGGGCAACGTCCTTTTCAGATTAGATATTCTTTAAGGTAGGAGAGACCAGAGAGCTAAACTTGTTGACAGCATGACAAAAGAAGCCTAAACAGAGGGACAGAGGCAGGAGGAGGCTGGACTGATGGTGTATTTGTGTTCCAAGCAGAATCCCTGAGGACAGATGTTTGGGAAGAAAGAGATCTTGCAAGCTGGTTAAACCCCAGAATCTATCAGGGAGGTTCCCAGAGTCTGTCATATGCTCTGCTCACAGGAGATGACACTTCTTCCCGATGAATGGGGGTGAACCAGGTCCTCCCCATGTTCCGCAGCAGCAGTTGACTTATGTGAAAAGTCTCTAGTTAGAAAGCAGATCTGCTAAGGAGGTTTAACGAGCATTGGTTGGAGTGACAGACTGGTAGCCATGGTGGGTGGAACGAGGGGGTGCTATGATCTGGTGGAATGCACACCTTTAACCTCCTTCTTCACTCTGTTTTCCAGGGATAATTCAAGCTTTCGAAACACAAAAATCACGTTGTGAGAACAAGAGATGGCACTAAGCTCCTCTCTCCGTGTCGAAAGCACTGAGAGGGCTCCACCAGTGCCCTCCGACCTCTGAAGGGACTCATGGGCCGCTCTCTCGCACTCCTCCGTGGAGGAAGGATCCATCTGAAGCCCTCCAGCAGCGGTGACAATAGAGGCTGATTTTGTCATACACAAACTTTTTTTTAGCAGTGGGGCGGGAGGCCAACCTTTCAATTAGCAGCGTGCCCTTGGGGCCGCATCTTGCAGCACTTTCCTCTCTTTCTCTACATGGCATGCAGGATCTCTGGGATTCTGCCTCAATGTCAAAGCCTTTTGCTGAGAGATACCAGTATTATAAATCTCTCTGCAGCTGGGAGGAGCTTCCCAGTTGAGAGTCAGCCCTGTGGTTTTCAAATGCCCCCTTTCAGCTCTGCCAATAAATTATTGGGTCTCTTTGTTTCTTTCAGTCTCTTTTTTGTTTTGTTTTGTTTTTTGGCTCTGTCTAAAAATTGGAGTGATGGTATTTCTTGAGGCTGGTAAGGCCCTAGGCCTGCTTCTGTCAGCTCCATAAAGTGTCTTCTCCTGAGCTGCCCACCTTCGTGAAGCAATAGAGCACCCCAAGTGCCAGTGGTGACCAAACCTTGCTGTATTTGTGGAGTTACGTGGGCAGAGGGTTGAGAGATGTAACATCTTCTTAAAAAATAAGATGCTTGCTTTGTCTTTGCCCCTTCTTCTTACCCCGTGGTTAGCAGCGTCTCGCACCCAGCTCTGGTGAGGGAGAGGGGTGCAAGCTTCCCTTAAACCAGGACAAAGAGACATTTGGAGTCACTTAGTTGCCCTGACTCTGTCTCAGGGTGAGCCAGCAGTGCTGCCCTGTGTTGGATCGAAGGAAGGGCTGAATGCAGGGCCATGCATGCTGCTGGGGTGTGCAGAGCATCGTGTGACTCCAGCCAAGCCTCTCGGAAACTGGACCCCCAGGGGCTGTAGCAGAAGAGGGTGATGGCCCAGGCAGCTGCTTACAGCTGCATGAAAGCTGTGACCAGAAAAGGGGCCGCAGGTGACCCCCTGTCCCCTGTCCTCTGGGGTCAGGCTAGACAGAAGGGTTGCTGCCTGGAAAGCCAGCATGGCTGCCAATTTGGATGGCATGGAAACAATAGGAGCTAATTATTTCCTCTGATTCTGCTTGACTACAACACTAATTGTACTCATTAACAGCTCCAGCCTTTTCCTTGGGGAATCGCACAATTGCCTTCCGTTTTTTATAGAGCCTCTCCATTGGGCGAAGGAGGGGAGACTGCGGCCAGAGATGGGGCACATCTCCTGCCTTACATGCTCTGCACAGTCCCCCAGGAGAAAGGGCTGCTTGGGCCAATTCGGTCACAACCGCAGGACTAGCAGCCCACGTCTGGGATAATTACCAGCCTTAGGGACTGAGAGACCTTCAGCCTCATGACTCCAATTGCAAATTCCTTGTCTTACTGAAGTCCAGGCTGAAAGCAGCCAGGGCCAGCGGAGAAAACAGTTTAAAATATTCAGTCTTCTGAAGGGTTTGTTTTTGCATGGAGGGTGTCAGTCAGGCTGTCTCTAGAAACTCTCAGTGCACTGACAGCAAGGACTGACTGCTCCCTCTGGTCAGGCAGTTTGTGCCTGCTGGTACCTGGCTGCACAAGGAACAGGGCTGGGGTGACAGAGTGCTCTCTGTTTCTCGAGACCCTGCAGTCCTGTTCCTGCTCTTGTCACTTATTTGTCACCAGCTCTCAACCACACACTCTTTTCCAGACACAGTTTGCTTTCCCCGCTGTGATCAGGTAGTACCATGGCTGCTACCTTAAATTCTTTTTAAATACAACTCTCCCCTGCTGCTCTCTGGTATTTGTTAGGGGGGATTTAGTTGTAATTACATTTTGGCGATCTAAGCAAAAATAGCCTCACGAGGCGAGGCTGAAATACTAGCTGCAGGCTCCTTTTATTCACAGTGCATTTAGCTTCTTGCAGATGACATCACTTAGGGCTTTAGTCCTGTTGGTGTGCCCAGCTGTGTGTTACGTCCACCTCTGCTATTTCATGTTCTCGCCCACTTCTCGTCTCCGATGCCCCGCGTCTAAGCTAGTGCTGATGAGTGCAGGCTTGCTATTAAATCTGAAAATGCTGCAGTCCTGCTGCGTTCGCCCTTAAATACACTTTGCGAGTGAGCTGTGGAAGAGCCTTTCCTTGGGACGCTGTTCCTCTCCTTCCCCTGCCACTGTGGTTGACGTTTGGAGGAGCTCAGCGCTGGTTCCTCTTGCTCAGCCTTGAAGGGAGTGAGCTGGCTGGGGTGTGGAGTTAGTCCTCTCTGAGGCCATAACTTTTCCTGAGGTCAGAAGAAATGAAGTGTTTGATCAGTGCCAAGCACCAGGTTTGGTGACTCTTACGGCTTGGAAAGGGTTGGAGCCAGACTGTTTTTTGAGCAGGGTGTTTGGGTTGTGGTTTACTAATAAGAGTGTGTGTCCAGTAGCAGTGGTGAAAAGGTAGCTGTGGGGTGGGTTGGGAGGGAAAGGAGCCTCTGTCGTGCTCTAGAAAAAGGTTTCAGATCTCCTCATTCAGGAAGCAAGCCTGTAACTGTGGGAGCCTCAAATCTGTGGTGAGTCATGACCTTCCATCTTCTCGTCATCCTGAAAGCTGTCAGCCCTTGATCTTCTTCAGATCTCTGCATAGTGGCCTTTGGGGAAACCAGCAGGGCTTTGAACCCCTTCAAGTCCTGGAATCCAGCCCCAAGGCTCTTCTTTCCCAAGGGGATGCTGGGCAGTGGTGGGCTCAGGGCCCTGGGTGTCTCTGGCTGTGGCTGGTCGACTAGGGGCTGGTGGCTGGGCTGAGCTTGGCTGGGGTTTAGGAAGTGGTGCGGGGAGTGAGCCGGTCGATTCCAAGCGGGATCTAAGGAGGAAATCTCCTTCCAGCCCATGGAGACTGAGGAGTCCCCAGTTTTGGAGAGGGGCAGTTGGGGGATGTTTGGAAGACGATATTGCCCTATCACTGCTTCTCAGTGCACGCGGGCCTGATGCTGAGCTGGGGGGGGGCTTTTCCTCTTTCACTGCTCCCCTCCAGCACACTGCTAGCTCTGGATAGGGTGACCTGAAAGATGTTCACCACCAGATCCTGCAAGACACATCTGCTGACTGAGACATGTGGTATCCTGGCTACTGCTTTTGGTTTTGTCCTTGTGTCTGATGTGGCGATAAACCCCAGGGATGTCTGGAGGGCCGGTAAAACCCCTGCAGAGGCTTGACAGAGAACGTGGTCTGAGTCACATGCTCCTGGCAGGCTGGAAGAGCTCATCCCTTTCCAGTTGTGCTGTATGGGCATGCTGGGAACTGAGCTTGCCTGGAAGAAGCAGCAGCTCTGCTGCTGGGTGGGGAGAAGTGGGTGATGGTACCTAGCCCTGTTCAGAAGCCCCTTGCCCTAGAGACTGCAACAGGGACTCAATAATCAAAGGAGAATGGCCCAGCAAAGACAGAATGAAGCTCGTTAGTTCTGCACCTTCTTGGGGAGGGAGAGCCTAGGGGCTGAGGATGTGCTTGCTGCTACAGTTTGGGCAGCTTAGAGCAGCTCTTGGCTCTCTCAGGGCTGGGGACACTTGACCAGGACAGCCTGTTGCTTCAGCCACTGTGAGATGGGAGTAGACATCACTGTGGGGTGGCCATGGGGGGACCGGAGTGCTGTGCCGTGCCATCGCTCACCAGCAAGAAGGCTGTGGCTGGGAGGAGTACGGTGCTGCAGGACCTGGTCACCTCACCCAGGTCATGGTCACAGGGCTGTCCCCATGGGAGGTGACCAGGCAGAGGGACAGCAAGCAGGACTGAGCCAGGACACTGGGTGCCTGGTGAGCTCCTCTGGGCACCCCTGCCTGTGGTGGTGGGCACCATTGCTGCCTGCTTCAAGGTGCCAGCCTGGAGCACCAGATCCACCTGGACTCGGTGCCATGGGCATTATGCACCTCCTTGGCATGGGGCAGGTAAAGCCACCTTGCAGAGAGCACGGGCACACTGGCACAGCCGGCGGGTGGCTCCGGACCATGACTTGGCTGCAAGTGTCCAAGAGGTGATGTGTCAGCTGCTGGGTGCCCACAGTGCCCTCACCCCTGGCAGGCAGCACCGGGAGCCAGTTGCAGGCGGTAGTCAGCTGGTTTTCTCTCAGCAGCAGCAGAGGCAGCTGGTGCTGGGACAGTGAGGCTGATGGAGTCACAGCATGTCCTGGAGCTGGCGCAGGTGGCGTGAGCTGGACCGCAGAGGAGCAGACGCTGCCCGCTGCCATTCCCAGACTGACCTCCCGCATCTCCCCTGCTAGCAGGGACAAAGCCATGAGGGCCCCAGAGGTCAGTGAGGGGCCTGGCGGGGATGCAGCGTCACTGGGATGGGGGGAAGGGTCTGTGCTTGAGGGAAATGATCCCGTGGGGCAAGGAGGGCCAGCAGGGGAGGAAGTCATGTAATGATGCTGGTAGCAGGGTGGGTGCCAAGAGTGGATTCGGGTGCCTTGTGGCCCAGGATCCCACCTCAAGCTGCTTTCTAGAGAGCAGGGACAGCAATTCAGCTGCCCCCAAGAGCCATGGCTGGGCCATAAATGGAGGGAGGAATTACCTGCCCCTAATCCCATCCATGGCTCCATTGCTGCCCTGGGATGAGGACTGCATCTCTGATTCCTATCCTGTTGCCACATTGACATGGCAGTGGATGCCAGGGGTCCCATTTGTCCTGGGCTTGAAGCTGTGAATTCACAGTGGGGTAACATGGCTCTTGCTGCCAGTGCTGGGGCATGGCCCGTCAGATGCCTGACTCTGCTCGGTTCCCCCTTGTCCCATCTCAGCCCCCTTGTGGGATGCTGGGGCAGGGCTGTGGGGCTCAGAGGTCTGTGGCCAGCCTGTGCGGGTGGCACATCCAGCCTGTCCAGGAGGGGTAACCCCATCAGTAGGCATGCAGCAATGATGCCACAGAGGCTCACAAGACTGCCACAGGCTTTACTTTCATGTTCAGCACAGCATGGCCACCCCGTGCTCCCTCCTTCCCCTACACCACCACTGCTGGGGGGAGGCAGAGCCCTGCCACCCCCAGTCCTCCTCTAGTGCTGTTTTTGGCACCAGGAGCTGCTGTGCCCGCAGGGATCTCAGCCAGGCAAGCTGGTTTGGGGATGTCCAGCCCCTGGCTCTGGCAGTCCCAGCAGCAGGAGGGCTGGCAGGCACCTGTGGGCATCACTGTGGCAGG
>NW_010426678.1:0-925 GCF_000710305.1 Buceros rhinoceros silvestris | reverse complement strand
GTGAGCCATGAGGAACGTGCCGATGGTGCCACACACAAAGAGGGAGGCCATGATGATGAAGCAGACACGGTCAATCACGCGTCCCACCAGGATCCACTCTTCGCTCTCCTGCCGGTGGCACAAGGAGGGAGGTGAGGGCTGGCCCCTGTGTGGGTCCCTCTCCACCCTTGCCCTGACTTACGCTGTTGAAGTCATTCTGCTCCCGCGTGGCGTTGGCAATGTGGTTGCAGGCGTCCACGCAGGCGCGGATCTCTGATGAAGCAGACACGGTCAATCACGCGTCCCACCAGGATCCACTCTTCGCTCTCCTGCCGGTGGCACAAGGAGGGAGGTGAGGGCTGGCCCCTGTGTGGGTCCCTCTCCACCCTTGCCCTGACTTACGCTGTTGAAGTCATTCTGCTCCCGCGTGGCGTTGGCAATGTGGTTGCAGGCGTCCACGCAGGCGCGGATCTCAGGGCCTGCCTCCTCCAGGCTCTGGCAGAAGTCCTGGGCACTGCCACTCTCCTGGCCACGTCCTACAGGCAGTGGAGTTGGTACAGCAGGCACCTGTGAGTACCTGGCTGCCTGGCACATCACGCATCCTCATGGGGAGGTGGCAGCCACCAAGGGTCACTCACCAATCTTCTCCAGCACTGTTTTCATCAGCCCATCCCTCTCCTTCTGCTTCTCGAAAAGCAGCTCAGTCCGGGCTTTCCAGAGCATGTACTCATCAGCTTTCACAATGAGCCCCAGGGAGCTGCGTCTCCGAGCAACTTGTGGTGGCCCCGGTGTCTCCTCTGGCATGTGCATGCCCAGGTAGCGGGGCAAGAGGTGCAGGCACACCTGGGCACAGTGTCACCTGTGGGGACCACCACCTCCCCCCACACACACTGCCCAGGACATCCGATGAGTGTGATCAAGTCCCCTTGCATTGCCTGGAACGTCC
>NW_010426677.1:1238-1474 GCF_000710305.1 Buceros rhinoceros silvestris | reverse complement strand
GGGGTTGGGGCTCAACCGGGGGCGTTTTGGGGTGAAACGGGGCCGTTTGGGGGCCAAAACTTTGGGTTATGTCATGGGGGGGGGGAAACAGGGAATAGGCCCCAGAAGGGGCTTTTGGGGTGAAAACTGGCGATTTTAGGGCCAGAAAGTGACGCCACCACAGGAAGGGAGCGAGAAAAGTGGGTTTTGGGGTGAAATCGGCCGATTTTAGGGCTGAAAATTGAGGAAAACTCAAA
>NW_010426677.1:0-1034 GCF_000710305.1 Buceros rhinoceros silvestris | reverse complement strand
GTAGGCCCCAAACCTGGGGGATTTGGGGTGAAAAATGGGGATTTGGGGAGTGAAAATTGGGGTCGGCCCGTGGGGTGGTGTCAGGCTCCACCAAAAGGTGGGTTTGGGGGGGGAAATGAGGCCGTTTTAGGGGGGAAAATGGGGATTTGGGGTGCTCAAGGGTGGACGTGGAAGCTCCTGGGCTTCGGGAGAGGTTCTGGGTGGGTTTGAGGGACCCGCCAGGGGGTTCGAGGGTGGATGTAGGAGCTCCTGAACCCTGGAAGTTCTGGAGGACTTTGAATGAGGTTCTTGGGTGGGTTTGGGGTCTCCTGGCCCCCAGGAGAGGTTCTGGAGGAGTTTGAGGGACCCGCCGTGGGGTTCAAGGAGAAATTTTGGGGGTCTCCTGGACTCCAGAAGAACCTCAAGGTGGGTTTGCGAGGTCTGTCATGGGGGTTCGAGGGTGGACTTGGAAGCTCCTGGACTTCAGGAGAGGTTCAAGACGGGTTTGAGGGACCCACCAGAGTTTGAGGGACCCGCCGTGGGGTTCAAGGAGAAATTTTGGGGGTCTCCTGGACTCCAGAAGAACCTCAAGGTGGGTTTGCGAGGTCTGTCATGGGGGTTCGAGGGTGGACTTGGAAGCTCCTGGACTTCAGGAGAGGTTCAAGACGGGTTGGAGGGACCCACCATGAGGTTCTTGGGTGGGTTTGGGGTCTCCTGGCCCCCAGGAGAAGTTCAAAATGGGTTTGAGGGACCCACCAGGGGGTTCAGGGATGGATGTGGAAGCTCCGGGCCCCCAGGAGAGGTTCCAGGGGGGTTTGAGGGACCCACCAGGGGTTCTTGGGGTGGGTTTGGGGCCCCCTGACTCCCAGGAGAGGTTCCAGAGGACTCCGAGGGACCAACCACGGGGTTCAAGGAGGAATGTTGGGGTGTCCTGGACTTCAAGGTGGCTTTGAGGGACCCACCGGGGGGTTCAGGGGTGGATGTGGAAGCTCCCGGCCCCCAGGGGAGGTTCTGCAGGACCTTGAGGGACCCGTGACGAGGTCGTTGGTGGGTGG
>NW_010426676.1:0-298 GCF_000710305.1 Buceros rhinoceros silvestris | reverse complement strand
GAAGCCCCGCGGCGGGTAGCGGGTGTGTTTGGCGGAACGGCGCAGCGAAGGAGGGGAACTCTCTAATTGAAACTCTTAAACGGAGGGCGGTGATGGGGAAACTGAGGCACGGAGTGGGGGATGCACGCACGCACACGTGAGCCCCCAGTGGCTGGTGGGGAGTAAAGGTGGATGCAGAGCGTGCTGGGGGGTTAAATGAGGCGGTCCCAGTGTCCCCATTACCCCCCATTGTCCCCATTACCCCTCCCAGTAACCCTTCCCAGTATCCCCATTAACCTCCCAGTGTCCCCATTACCCC
>NW_010426675.1:575-19358 GCF_000710305.1 Buceros rhinoceros silvestris | reverse complement strand
CTCCTCCTCTGATGGCAGAGGGTTTTCTGTCTCCTCCAGCCAAGGTTCTCCAGGCCATGGTGATCGCAAGGTTTGGTTTGGCAGTGCTTCGCTGAGGCTCAGCCTTTGCTCACCTACCCCAGGCACCACAGGCTGACCCTGGCTGGAAAAGCCTCTGCTCTGCCCTCCATGCTGTGTCAAGCTGATCGCTTTGCCACACTCAGCAAAATGCCTCTCTGCATCCTGCTTTGCTCAAACAGCTTGAAACCAGAGCTGGAGGAAGTGGAGTGAGGTTTCAACTGGCCTGAGCACAGTGGGACGGGATGTTGGAGCTGCTGCAGAAGCTTCAAGCCTTAGAGTGGTTCTTTGCTGCTGATAGGCAATACCCTCCTTCACTTTTTAAATCTTCCTGCCAGAGCTTGTCATGGCCACAGCATCAGCATTGCTTGCTCTGGTGTGGTGCCACAGATCAGCCATGTGCCACTGACCCTCTGTCTGGCACTGCAGCGGGGATGTAGAGGAGCCGGCAGGCACTTCCCTGCTCCTCGGATGGGGATGAACCAAGAGGGAGCAGCCTGAGACGGCATCAGGATCAGGACAAGCCGATGCTGTTTCCAGCTTCTCCTAGGACAAATCTCTGGATCGAGTGTCCCTGGCAGATGGTGTCTAGCACACCAGCCATCATCTGGATCTCCAGCCACCCTGAGGGCCGCCTCACAAGGTGCTTGCTCAGGTGAAACTCCTGGGAAGTGATCCTTTGACCACTGAGAGATGCTAAGGTCCATGGAGAGCTGGCAGGAGCATGACAGGGAGAGGACAAGGCTGTGATGTGGCACCCCATCATGCCTCCAGCCATCCTAGCCATGGGGAGAGGCTGGGGCTTGCTGAGTCCCGGCACCACACCAGCAGGTACTGATAGCCCCTCACCTGCTCTTTGCAGCCCAGAGGCCACAGCAGAGGGGCACAGATGTCATGCTAAGGGAAGGGTGACAGCCTCTTTGGATCCAGTTGCATCTCAGCAGGAGGAGAAAAAGTCTCCCTAGAGGCCTTGTTTCCAGAGCCTCAGAGGCTGCACGGAGGATCCTGGAGGTCACAGCACAAGATACGGCACTGGCCAGAACAAGGACAACACCAGGAAAGCCAGATGGGACAGGTGCAGGAATGGGGACGCTGGAAGGCAGCAGCACACCTAATATGCACCAGGACTGCCTTGCAGAGTGGAGGGGAGCCTCCCTGGCACAACACGTGGTGCCCTGAGGTCTACCTCCCATGTGCCCAGTCTGTCCCCAGAGCACCTACGCACCTGTAGCAGGAGCTTGGCACTTTCAGGGTCCTTCATAGCTGCGTCAGAGGTATCACATGGGGAAATCACCGTGTTCACCAGCAGACACCCAGGCTCACAAGGCTGGACAGCTGCAGCACAAATTTCTTCCTTGGGGTTAGGCACCAGACTGTCCTCAAATCTCATCACTTCTTGAGTGCTCCCGGGTTGACCTGCACCCTTTTCCCTTTGCACGGGCTCCTCTTCCCCAACTTGTATCTCTTCGTCTGTAGACAGTGCTGGTTCCTTAATGACCCTGATCATACAACTATTTTCTGGCCACACATAAATGCTTTCATCCCCCCCCTCCTCACCCCTGACTGCCATTGCCGTATTAAAAAGCAACCCGCTGCTGGGAATACATTAGTGACTTGCAGCAGATCCTTCTTTGCAAGGATAATTACAAAAAATAGAGGGACAATAACTATTAATATTTTATTGCAGTATTTAATGAGCTAAAGCAAATCGTCTTGCACTCCACTGGAACGACATGCTTTGTCATTCTTACGTTCCCTCCATCATTTTCCCCGGCTCCCCATCTGAGAAGCCCTCCCTGCTTTCAAGTCCTGCTCACTCAATGCAATTTATATTTCCTCTAAGCTGCTTTTCTCTAACTTGAAAAACGACCTTACTACTTTCTGGGGCTGGTGAGCTCTCCCTGCCAGCGGTTCCGCCTCCAGACCCGTCCACTTGTTCTGAACAAGTCCTGGGGAAAGTGCAAAGCCCCTTATCTTAGCAGAGAATAGCTGCCCTTTCATCTCAGGTGTTTATTGTCTTCATTTCACATGCAAGTAAACAGCTTCCAGAGGTTAAAGAAGGAATTTTAAAAGCACTTTGGGACTTCGAGGGACTTGTCCTTGCTTTTGAAAACCCTGCATGGTGTGAGTCACCCACAGCTGAAGAGGGAGCTGGCAGCCGAGCAGGGGATGGAGACTCATCCCGGCTGCCAGCTCTGTGGCCCGGCCATGCCTGAGGGCAGCAGCACCGCTGTGCACCCTCAAAGCTGGGGCTGGCCGGGTCTCGCTCACCCTTGGGTCAGTGAACGAGGCCACTGCTGTCAATGGGCAGTGCCGGTTCCCCATTCAATCGGCTGAGCTCGCTTGCAAGACCACAGGCCTGCAGAGAGACGGCAGTGGAGCTCTGATGCTGGAGCATGGGGCAGGCTTGCTCCCACCCAGCAAACCTGCTGCATGCTAATCCCTGCCCTGCTGCCAGCCCGGTGCTGGGGACGTATTTTGGAAGGCTCAGCAAGGATAATCACTCAGCGTAGTTCCAGTTTGGACTACCGTCCCTGGGAGCCAAGGATTTGAGAAGGCTCTGCAGGAGACCCAGGATGCTGGCATGGCCCTGGTCACCTGCATCTGCACCTCTGCACACCAGAAGTCTCCTGGCATCCCCCTCTGCCAGGCATGGATCCACGGCACACACCCGCCAGGGGTCTCCTGCGGAAACCACAACGTCTGCTTTTGTATTTCCCTCAATTCCTCAATTGCTGGTTTCTGATCCATCCTGATAGGGGAAGAAATGCTGTACGGGTAGTTCTATAGGCTTCTCTATATTAGCTCTATTTCATATAATAGTTCTATATTATATAGTGGATTTTATATATGTATATATACAGTTCTATAGTTCCTATATGGAGTTTCTCTGTCTCTGAGCCTATATAATCATTCTATAGGCTCCTATATATAAGTCCCAGTGGTCTGAATCCAAGGAAACTGTCTCAATCATTTAAACGCTTTCTAGTGTTCAAACACCCCTCCCTCTCTGCTGCAAGTCCATTACTTTTGAAAACCACACCACTCCTTCCAACTGCTCTGGCCTCCCAGGCAATGACCATTAGTGTCCCTGCCACCTCCTGGTCACTCTCCTCTGTGGGTAACACAAGCTTGCAGGACCAGGGCCCAAAAAACCAGATCATAGCACCTTCTCCAGGACGGCAATAACCCTGGAAAGAACATCACCTTAAAGCTCTGTCATCTTCTTGGTGTCGTTTCATGCTGTCATGCTGGCCTTGCACTGAGCAGTAGGTTTAACCCACAGCCACAAGAAGATGCTCCAGGGAAGGGCACTATTCAGCTGGAGGAGCACAGTCAAGCCAGTACTTCCATGTATTTGTGCACCCCAATAGATGATGTTACCGTGTGCTTAATGCCTTGTCACAAGTCAAAATCAATCAGGCTTCAAGAATACAAGCAGCCCTTCAAAGCATCCAACCTAAACAGAACTGAAACAACATGATTTCATTTTAAAAGCACTAAGTAAGGTAATATAAAAGTTGGAGTTGTTACTGGCGCGATGACCTTTACTCATCAAAGTGTAAGCACCAGAATTTTACTTTTTTTTCCCTCTGAAAAGTACTAGAAATACCTTATGGATACACACGTGCATGTATGTATGCATGTAAGCATAAATACAACATTCACTCCAACCACTCACAACATGCTCAGAACAGGGATAAAAAGGGAGATGGAGCTGAGCAGCATCACTGTCCAAGAAGAGCAAAACCAGAAAGCAGCAGCATCACTGGAAAAGACAAGGGGGGTGGCTTTGACTTTCCCTGGCTAAAAATCTGAGGCCGGGTGCTCAAGGGGGATCACTTCGATGCTGGTTTACATCAGCTGAAGGGTTGAGCCATGGATTTGAAGCAGATGGGATTCTATAAACCTGTGCTCCGGCTGGTGATTGCAGTCAACAGGCAACCAAATAGCAGGAGGGTTCACAACTCTTCCCCTGACCCTCCCTCACAGAAGGCTGGGCTAATGGGACAGGAGGTGCAGGGAGCAGCTTTCTCATCCTCCAGAAATAAATAATCACTCCGCCAGCCTCCACGAGCGGAGTGGAGATTTAATGTGCTGACAGCCTGCATTTTTTACCTTTAGTCAATACAAGAAAGGCCCCAAGACTATGATTCCCAACATCTGGATTCCATCAATATGTGATCTGTCATGATGTATCGGCATCCCCCCCTCTCTCCGGATTGAGCAATGCGGCTGGTTTTATTAATACGTCAAATACATTATCCATGTAATACACTTGTCTGCCTCTGCCCTCCCACTGCTCCCACACAGCAGATTTGAATGTATGATGAATCAGTTTGCATTACACGTCTGTACGTCATAATTTGTCAGGATTAATAGAACTGAGGGGAGGGGTGGGAGGCAGGAGGGAGCGCGTCATGTGTGTTTAGTGCAGAGATGTCTGTATCACTTATTTATCTCTGCTCAGGCCGCTGGGTTCCCGGAAGACAGCGAGCACAGCACGTCTGGGAATCGCTGAGAAACCCGGAGCGCTCTGACAGGCACAGCCCTGCCCACTGGCTGCTCCAGCTGCAGGGCCACCGGGAAAGGGGCGAGGGGGCTATTTCAGGTGCCTCAGATGCACTGGGGTTTCCACAGCCTTGTCTGCAGGGTCAAGTCCCTGCACATCATGTCAAGAACCACCAGCAGAGTCACAAGGAAGGTGACAGGGCTCCTGGTCTCCCTCTTGGCTCTGCCAGAGCCTTGTTACCTGACCCTAGCCTCACTTTCCCCATGCATGACCTCTACCTCTGCCCTCATGACTGGTTACTTGCTTGACTTGCAGAAAGTAATTTATTTTCAGTTTGCAAATGACTTTTGGTCTCAGTTGCTTATGTGGAAGAAGCACTGGGAGCCGGGAGCCATGTGCAGGTGACGACCACGTCCAGAGCCAAAGCCAGCCAGTGCAAGCTATGGGCTCCCTAAGAGCCAGTGAAAAGTTCCCAAGAAATGGGTTGAGGCTCAGCGGGAGGCACTGGTGTCATCTCCCCTTTGCATACAGCGCATTTGTTTGTAGCTCTGCAGCTGGACCTTGGTTTGCCCCTGTAAAACACCAATTTCAGCTATAAACTTTATTTACAGTATATTACACAAGATTTAGTGGGACCCATAAAGACCAGAGAAGAGAACTACCTGTGCCGTTGCCTCCCAGCAGCGACCCAGCAAGACCAGTGAAAGCAGCCTGCAACGGGTGCGCAGGGTTCTCTGCCGCAGTGCCCAGCCGAGACAGAGAACCGCTTACCTATGGGGGCTGCCCACCCCCAGGTCTGACACCCTGCCCACAGCATCACGTTGGACGTGTCTCAGCTCACTCCTAATGAGCTTGTACACCCACCTAGGACAGCCCAGCACTGTGCAGAGCTCCCATCTCACGTCCCGCAGCATTGCGGTCCATCTCATTAGCACCGTCTCTCACCAGGGCTAATTATCCCAGCCATCAGTTTGTCTCTCTTGTCCGGCATGGCATGGGCGAGAGGAGGCGTGAAGTCTCCTTGCTGTCCTTGTGCCAAGTCCTCTCCCCAGTGCTGATGGTAACATCGCTGGGACCACAGCATCCAGTCCCTGACGGCTCCTGGCGAGCCATGGAGCTCCTCACGTTGATGCACGGAAATCAGGGATTTGGGAATGCACAGCAGGGACCACCCGCCTTGGCATCTGCAGGAGCTGAAGTTGGGTCAGGTGGGAGAGGGCAGTGAGTACATCTCAGCAATGCCCACACGCCTCCCCACTGCCCACTGTGCTTCTCCAGCCCATTTCAGTTCCACTGCATAAATTGAAAGGTGGTAAGCGACCACCTTAAAGAGCTGCACAGTCTAAATATAATGTCAGATATCAGCACTACGGTTAAATATAAACTGTCTTGGGTGAAGAATGGTGATACTTTACAGTGTTGTCATTGCTGATACTTTGCTTGCAGCGAAGCTCAGCAGAAATGTGGATTTAAAATACTCATCACAGTGCTGACGGCAGCGTCTCGCCACAGTAAGACAGACCCCCTGCAAATGACTCACGATGCCCCTGCAGTGTGTGTACCCCACAGCAGAGCACCCCAAATCCTGCCTCCGCATCACGGGGGTTTGGTAACCGCTAGGGACAAGGCTTGCCCCCTCCACCCCTGCCACGGCCTAGAAAAGAGCCCCAGCTATCCCCAAATAGTGATGCTAGCCCACGATTTGCAGGGGACTCTTGGCTGGCCCCACCACCCCACTGAAAGGAGTTTGCTTGGGCAAGAAATGGGCTTCTTAATCAGAGCAAACTGGGACTTTTTCTTCAGAAAATTAAAAAACCCCCTGTGATTTCCCCGTTTTGGTTCTCCAGAAGTCCTGGCTGAGCAATGTCTCCCACCCCCAAAACCCAGACCCAGCTGCAAGTCCCAAACCCACTCCCTCTGATGGTTCCTTACAGAAGTCTTCCTGCTCTTCGTGGAAGCACATGCCATGTCACCAAGGGTCCCCCTGGGTCCCCAGGGCTTCGTTTGCTGGAGCCACCACACAGCCCATCCGCTCCAGGGCTGGTGCTACATCACAGGTTTGTTCCCTCACCACAGCTGAGTCCTGACCCCCTCCTCCTGGTGCTGCTTCCAGAGCGTGGCTGGAGGACGTGACGTCAGGGTCCCTTAATGGGCAGCAGTCACCTCGCTTTAATAACAGCTCCCAGAAACAATTGTACATTTACAACCCAGCGAGCGAGCTTGGCACGCTGAGCCCGCTCCCCTTCCAAGGCTTAATTTGATTTTGACATATTGGCTTGAGATTAAAGGGCTCTCATAAAAAAGAAAAAAATAAAAGAAGAAAAACACCAAAAAACCCCAAACACACACACGTATCCACCTCCCCCACCGCCCCCTTTTCAGGGCTCAAGCAAAAGTGCTAACATTGTAATATTTTAAGTAGAGAAAATCCAAGTGTGCTTTACCCCCTGCTGGCTCTTATGCTGGGCTTATAAAAATTAAGTGGAAACCTACACAGCTGTAGGCTATAAATCCTTTGTCGCTAACACAGCCAGGCCTGGTACCTGCCTCCACAGGCAAGATCATTACCTGAATATGTGACTGGAGATGTTATCGGTTTCATTTCATATTTACAGAGTTTCCATTATTCTCTGTCAGTAGAGATTTCTGGTTAAAAAAAAAAAAAAAAAAAAAAGAGAAAAGAGAGAAAAGAAAAGAAAGGCAAACTCCAGGAAGCAAGCGGCTGATGCACGAGGCTGGCAAGCGGCTGTCAGGACCTGGGGATGGGATGTCCCTGTGGCCAGGGGACTGTGGGGAGGAGGAGAGGGGAAGGGGGGAAATGCCAGAGCACTGGGAAGAGCACAGCAAAGCAGTAAGAGCCCTCTCGGCTGAAGATCAATTAGCATCAATTACTGACTTCATTTAATTGTCGTAGAAGATGAATTTGTCATTTTTAGTCTGGAATTAATGGGAGACCTTCAACTTTCCCTTGGCAGTCCCAGCCGGTCACCGAGTATTTTTTTCTCCTTTTGCACAGAGGAGAAACGTGGCAGTAGGGAGAAGAGACAGCCACCGATGCCCCTGGCTACCCGTCCCCATCTGTCCCTTTCCACCTCCACCCATCCCGGTCCACTGCTGTCCCACCCACAGCAGCCAGCCCTGGCAGCTGACTGGCACAAGCAGTGCAGCTGGTGCCAGTGCCCTTCTAATTATATCCAAGTATTTTTTAAAAAATGCATTTCTTGAAGTCTAGGAGGTGGGAATACTGTTGCTTTATTTTTTAATCCCTTATCTTCATATTGTTTTCACAAAGTACAGGGGTGTTTACATGTCCAATTTGTACAGTTAAATCCTCTTTTCTTTTCTCTCTCTCTTTTTTTTTTTTTTTGGCACTTTCCACTTTTTCTCTCCTTTCCTGTTTTCTGTCAGAAATTAATTTTGCAGTTGAGGGCTGTGAAGTGTTTACATTTTCCCGGCAAACAGGCGACAGTAAACAATGAACGCTCACAGATGAAATTGAATTTATAACTGCATTATGGGGCCAGATAACGCCCTAAAATAATACAACGATAAGGAAATTCGATTTGATTGCCGCCACGAATCAGATTGGGTCCATCTGCAGCCGGGGCCTCCCGTAATAATTTTAAATTGGGTTTGTAAACCTTATTTGTCCTTAAATATTTCTGTCATTTTTCATTGCCAGAGACAGATCCTTGGGTGCGACGTGGTGGATTGGCCCCTCCAGAGCCGTGCTGGTGTGCAGGCGGAGGGCCAGCGTGGGTGCCCGGCGTGCCGAACGGGCGCCAGGGCCAGTGGTGACAGCCACTTGTCCTATCCATCACCGTGTCAACAGCCAGGGAGGAATCTCCAGCAGAAATTGAGTTTGCCTCACAGGGGACAATTGAACAAATTAATAGACCATTAGCCAAGCGCTGACCTGAGAAATGAGGGTGCTCAGGCTCCCCCCAGGTTTGGGGGGGAGTAAGGGGAGAGGCGATGGAAATCCTGCGGTTGTCCCCAAGGGGACACAGGATGGAATAGGAGATGTGGGTGGGTGGTTGTGCTGGGCATGTCACTTCTTGCATCCCGACCCTGGCTCACCTGAGAAGAGCTGTGCTGGAGTGCCGGCATGCAGATGGCATGGCAGGAGGGATGCAGGGTTCTGCTGGGTGGGAGATGGCAACAGGGGCTGCAGGGATGATCCACGGTAATACATAGGGATAATCAGGCAGAGGTAAGGGTAAAGGTAGAGAGAGGGTAGAAAAAACCTGATTCTCTCGTTTCAGAGAAATCTCCTGCAGAAAGCCATCATACAGGAGTGCTGCATGAAACAATGCTCCTCAGTTCCCAGGGTGCAGGGGTACAGGGCACCCCCCAGTGCTGGCAGATGACAGGCAGGACACTGGGTGTCTACACTGATCCCTGCCTGTCTCAGCCCTCCTGACAAGATGAAGGATGCTGAATTGGGAAAGGACTGGGCAACACTATGTTTCTATGATATAAACCCTACGTCCTGGCCACCAGCCAGGACTTTGTGAAGGGTCAGTCCCAGGGACGACATGGTCCTCAAGCCTCCAAATGCAGCCAGGTGCCCCATGCAGCATCTCTCCTCTGCAGCCTCCCCTGAGCTTGCCTGTATCATCACCATTTGTTATCCAAATGACTATATTTATTAAGTCCCCTGCCAAGACATTACAGAGTGGACTGTAACAGAGATTAAAAGCAGAATAAAACACAAGCGTGATCTTTTTTCAAGTAAACAAAACAATAAACAGCCTCAGCACTGGGTACCAGGAACACACCAGCCACGGGAAGGATGCCGAATCCTTCACTGCCACAACACAAACATACTTGTGCCTGCAGATGCCCCATTCTCAGAGGTGGAGATCAGCCCACACATGTGCTTCTGCTTGTCCAGCAGAAGCTGGAGAATGGTTGTTGGGGGAAACACCTTCATCCAACCTGCCTCGGCCAGCTGCCCTGCACCACCCCATCTCGGACGGGATGCAGAGCCCCACAGAACATCCTGCCCTTCCTGTGCCCCTGTGACAGGGACAGTTCAGGGATGCTTCTCTGCTGGTACCAACAGCCTTCTGCAAACACATGCATGAACCAGGCTAGGTTGCTGACTGTACCCAAGCGTGCAGCCCACTAACTCTCACGACACCAAGGCACTACAGCCTTGGGGCAGCAGACGGATGGACCACCACTGTCCTGGTGGCATGGCTCCTTGCTCCTGCCCACTTGGGTCTGCAGAGAACACAGCACCTGCACCACAAGGGTGCTTGGATCTTGTTTTCAAAGGTGTTATTTTAAGTCTGCGGAATGAGGTGCTTTATGGGGAGGCTCCAGGTTTCCTTTGTCTCTGCTGGAGATAATCAGGTGCAGATAGGATGTATATTCTGTAAAAACATACACTCACTTCCACTCACCAGTTACCTTTTTTCTGAGAGCTGTAAGGGTTTCAATTACTGGATTCTGGGATTTAGTGCCCAGGGCTTTTTGGTGTGCGTTAGATTTATTAGAAGGTTTAGTACCAGTGGAGGATTCACGCATTTACTCCCAGGAGCCCAGCTTCCGTTCACAGACCCTAAATCACGAGCTGAGATGGGCTATTGTCACTTACGACATTAGCATGGTTAACGTACGCCGGGATGATTAATAGCGATATATATGCAGTCTCCCCCTCCTCCCCAACACCACGTCTCTGCCACCTCTGCCCGAGCCGTGGACTGCAAGGGGCACAGCTGGTGTGCCTGCCTTCACAGGGAGACACATGCTGCACCCTTCCCTGGGAGCCCTGGGTGCTCAGCACCATGCCAGCACCAACAGCGTTACCACTTTATGCTGTATTTATTATTATTTTTATTACTTTTTAGATGAAGTATTGAAGGCACTCAGGGGGAAGGGGGCTTTCTCCTGAGGCAGGGCTATGGGAACACCCTGCAGATGCTGCCTGGGAGAAGGGGAAGGATGCAGGTTGGCAAAACCTTGCTCTTATTCTAAGAATAAACCCAACCTTCCCCAGCAAGATCTACCCACCCCTTGCTGGCTCTGTTTTCCCAAAGAACACCTCAGGTCAAAGCTACCACTGGGCGTAAGAGAAGAGTATGGTGCCATTATTAATCAGAGAGCAGCCAAATGAGCCAGCCCCTCTGATCCAAGCAGATCTGTCCTGAAAATTCCCATGGGATTATCCCACCCATCTGCCCAGCTCACCTCACATCTGCAGGGGCAGATCCATGTTACAGTCCGCCCTAGTGCCCCGGGAGACTGGTGACAAGGCTAACACTCATCACAGAAGTGGGCTCCTGGCACCTCGGGATGCAGGAGCCTCTGTACCATGGGCTCTGCATTGTGCAGCAGCAGGTACCCAAGGCTTGAAGCAAGCCCTCCACCCTGCTGCGCTCCAGAGGAGACACGAGCATGCTCCTAACGAGCAAGATCCTGATGGCTTTTGTCCTTTTTCCAATACTGTGTTACTTACATTCCTTCTTTTTTAATTATAGCAGCCCCAGCTGATTTTACAAGCTTGCTGCTGCTTCTCTCCCAGTCTCTGTCTCTCATATGCTTGAGTGCTAGTATTAATTATTAGAGCCAATTTACTGTTTATACTCTGATGTTTTAACTAATTACCACTAATGGCAGACACCAGTGGGCAATCAACTTCATTTAGTTCCCAGTGCAAACCACTCATTACCATCTGAGAGAGGGAAAGAGAGTGTGTGGGAGGGATAAATAAAGACCAAGCTCCATGGGCAAGTGTCTGGGACTGGTGTGGATCGCTGGGGGATGCTCCTGCTTCCCAGTGCAGCCCCTTTGGCAGGGCTCTGGGGGACCATTGAAAGCTTCTGCATGTGTGGATGGGCAGCAGGGAAAAGCTGCAGTGCTCAACTGCTGCGTAGGGGCTGTTAAGAATGCTGGTATTTCATGCCACGTGCTAAGCCCTGCCTTGTCACCAGGGAAAGGCTCTAAGCCTGACAGTTGCAGGAGAGCATGCCTGTGTCTCTTTCCTTGCATGGTAAATGGCTCCTTTTCCTGCTGGATTTCATTCTGGGATTCACCCCTGGGGAAGTGCAGCCCCTGCTCGTGTTCTTGGCTTGGTGTGATGCCAGATGGAGCCAGGTTTCCTGAGTCCCAGGTGCCTCTGGTGTTAATCCTGCCATGAGAGGTACAGCAGGTGATGTGAAGTCAAGATGAGCTGGGACTGAAAGCCCTTGAGCTGGGCTTCCTCCTGTCTGGAGCTTTAAGCCTGGACTAATGAAGCTTGGTCATGGAGCTAATTTAGCTGTTTCTCTGGGTAGTGATACTGTCGATACAAATCCTTCCTTAACACGGGTGCATCCCTCAGCCTAGCTTGTGTCTCTGTCTACTCATTCCCTCTGGAGACCCAGGAAAGCCACTGAGGCACATGTTTATTCCACAGCATCTCAGAACCAGCGCCGGAGCCCACAATGCCTAAAGCACATCACCTTCAAGTGGTACAAGTGTCCTGGCTGTGCTCACTCTGCTCTGTTATGGGCCAAGAAACAAACACACCGTGCAGAGAGGGGCCTGCAAGAAGGGGTGATGGTGTGAGATGACTCCACCAGAGATGGGCTGGCCCTGCAGCTCCAGAAGAAACCTTTGGTTTTGCTGTGCTCTAGCACAGCCCAGAGCAGAGTACGAAGGACTGGAGTCCCAGATATACCTGAGAAACACCTCAAGAAAAGTGAGATGGCCAGATCTACCTGCCTCCTACAGCAAAACCTGTTAACCCTGACTGGCACAAACCTCCAGCCAGCTGCATTTGTGGTTCTGGGGATCTGCACTCCTCCAGCCCTCAAGCATGAACCTTTCCAGGGGACAGACAGAGCTCTAATGACCTGCCAGCTCATTACCAGTAGTGGGAGTCCTGCCCTAACAAAAGGGACCGCAGTGTTTTCAGAGTTCGCACTCCACTAGTGTGATTTTTGCACAGTGATGCTGTAACAGTTCAGCTGGAAATCCCAAAACAGGGGCAAGAGCCCAGCTGTAGGAATGGAGCTGGGCACCACCTCCCCAAAGGGATGTTCAGTCTTTCTCTCTCCTCCTTTCCCTCATTCTGATTTGCTCTGTTGAAATCCTGCTTTTGAAAGGGAGACAGGGGGTTGGAGACCTGCTCTGCGGTGGTGGGACGTGGCCGCCTGTCTTGTGGAGGGGGGGCTTATAACTATGCACACATCTGAAATGTAATTGCTGTCAGCTCTCTCCATTCTTGCAGCACGAGGCCTTTAATCTCTCCCACCAGACCCATCGCCCCTGATATTGCAGCTCCAGAAAGGCTGGTTTTATGTACTTTAACCCTGCGACCTTTACAAATCCCATCATTCCAATCAATACGTCTCATTAGCGTTAGGTAAATGTATGGGATGGATGAGGAGCTGTGCTGGGAGGAGCCCGCAGAGGGTGGGGTGGAAAGTGCTCCCGCCTGTCCGCTCTCGGGGGCAGCACAGCCCCACCACGCTCCCCAAGCTGTTGGGGCCATCCTTCCCCCCTCCCCAGGCATCCTTGCCCCCAGGTATCTTTCCCCCTAGATACACACCGTTGTCCAGCCAGAGAAGGGGACCGGCTAACACCGAGCACGAAACGAAGCCCCTGCGAAGCCAGCCATGGAGTCAAGAGCCCAAGCTGTTAACTGGACCAAGCTGTTGGAGTCATTTCGTTCTCTCTCCTTGGGAAGGAGACATGTGTTTTACAGCTTTCCCCTATGTAGACTAAATGAAAACATGCGGGGCCTGTAGCAGATGATGGGAAAACAATGTGGGGTGCGTGCGGGGCCTCTGCCATCCCTGCCCATCGGGCAGGGGAGCTGCCAAGGAAGGCAGTTAATGCGGATGCCAGGATGAAGCCAAGGAGTGGGATGAAGAAGCAAAATCTCTGGCACTTCCTGTGAAAATGCAGGGCTTAATCTATGGAGAAGCTGAGTTTACACCAGGTGAGGTCTCACCAGCACAGGAACACTGGTCATGCCAGGTGGGACTGACCCACAGGTTCACGGGGTATCAGTCAACCAAGGCTGCCTCAAAAAGAGAGGATGGGGCCAGTTCTGCCCTTGGGAAGGTGGAATCGTGTGGCAATCTGGTTTTCACTGGGGGGAGAGCTCTCTTCCCCCTGGATCAGTGCCTCATCCGTCGGGGCTGTAAATACGATTACTGCCCGTAAAACTACCCAGCTCTCCTCTGAATCCTGCTCAAATGCTTCACTGAGGCGACCCTCTGGCAGCAGCAGGTCCCACAGGAGTGAGGGTCTCAGGGGCTGCAGCACACCTGGGGGTGGTGGTGGCATGCCCTGCCATATGTACCTCCTCACACCCCTTGATGCCACCAAGGTGCAGGGTGGCGTGGAATCTTGTGCAAATTCTTCACGGAGGCGACCCTCTGGCAGCAGCAGGGCCCACAGGATGGAGGGTCTCAGGGGCTGCAGCACACCTGGGGGTGGTGGTGGC
Source organism: Buceros rhinoceros silvestris (assembly GCF_000710305.1). Classification (NCBI taxonomy): domain Eukaryota; kingdom Metazoa; phylum Chordata; class Aves; order Bucerotiformes; family Bucerotidae; genus Buceros; species Buceros rhinoceros. Next base: position 5,343 of record NW_010426675.1, on the reverse strand, counting down.
ATGCCCTGCCATATGTACCTCCTCACACCCCTTGATGCCACCAAGGTGCAGGGTGGCTTCCCAGAAGACCACAGGAGGAGCGGCCTCCAGACCTTGGCACTGCCAGCTCACCCATGCCATGTGTGTCACAGCTCTGTACCGTGCCAGGCTGGTGTCCCAGAGCTTGAACAGAACTACTCCATGCTTAAGCAAATTCACCCCGGCAAATCTAAGCTCCTCAAAAGGGAAGAAGATGAATTTAAGGTCTCCTCCCAGCAGGGCAGGCTGGGGTGCAGGAGGAGGGGAGGGTGCCTTCCTCACCCTCCCCAGGCAGGGCAAGCTTTTTAAGTGGCATCTGGAGCTGGGTTTGGTTTCTGAGCTCTGCTATCCCCATCTGCAGAGCCAGCACGTTACTGCAACAGCGCTCAGCCCCGCTGGCTTCGGGCTCACCCCGGCAGTAAAAGCAGCCTGATGAATACAGAGCACAGAATACATTCGTGTGCATAATTCCATTTCTGCAAGAGCCTTCAAAAGCAATGGCTTAAAAGCCATGGGCAAGCTCTTCTTTTTCACATTAGTGATGTTTAATGAAGGTGTTTCCATGAGGTTTAAACTTAGAGCTGGGCCAAACACACCTCTCACAGGAGCGTGGGATGGCCAAATTTGTCTCTGTGCTGGAGGGGATACACAGAGCTGGATGTGTGACGTTCCCATGTATGCAGGGTGGTTTGGAGAACTGGTTCATGTGTTCCCCCTTCTCAGCATTGGTGCCCGCTCTCCCCATCTCCCCACTGCTCTGTTTGTCAAGGCTTTTTGGCAAGACCTCAGACTTGTTGACAAGCACTAAACTCTGCGGCAGCATGAAAACCATTTAAGCACTAAGTCCCCCTTGGCTTTAGTGGGATGACTGTGCAGCGTGGGGTCTTAGCACAGCCCCTGGCAGGAGGCAGAGGGAAGAATAAATGAATAAACCCTCCAGCAGGGCCAATTTCACTTGACCTGACACTGCTCCTCCTGGAATTAAACAGGTGACTCCTGAGGTGCCTCTCCAGCATGGTGGGCTGATCAGCGCTGTGCCAGCACCCCTGCCCACCTCGTGCCCAGCCACCAAGATGGGAGGAGCCATGAAACCTGGGTCTGGTCCCTGGTAATTAAGTAAAACCTGTCCCTAGCTTCAGGGTCGCCCTCCCCAGCAGAACAACTGTCGTGCCCAATAAAGCCCCCGCTGTGCAAGCCCCCAGCTCTGCAGTGCACCAGGGAACCTCACCCTGCCTAGGAGCCCCCGATGGCTGGGCACCCACGTGCAGGGGGCTCATGGGGTTTTTTTGAGCATGGAGTTTTTTTTGCCACCAACAGTGTGGGGCCAGGAGCAAAACCTCTCAGGCAGCTGCAGAGCCTCAGCAAGCCTTTCAGAGCAGCACTGCCCTCCGCAGGACCGTGGTCCCTGCCTGGCCATCCACATGTGGTAGCAAGGACATCCCGCACAGCTGTGGCAAAGGGGAACGAGGTGAGAGAACAGAAAGCTAACACATCCCCCAGCTGCACTGTTATCGGAGGACAGAGCAGTGGCCTTGCTGCACGACCCCATTTAACCTTCTCAGACTTGTCTGCTGAAGAAAAGCTTAGTGGGAGGAGAGAGATACTGTAGATAGAGAGAGTGGTGGGTGCAGAGATGCAGGGGACTGCAGCAGCCTTAGATTTTATCTGTGTCTCTGCATGGCCAGACAATCTTGATTCCCAATCAACAGTTGTTAATAAAACATGGGGAAGAAGCACGAGGGGTTAAAGACAGAGCACGATGTAGGGCTCTGGGGGAGCTGCCACTGTCTAGTCTAATACCTCCCACGGCACTGCAATCTTACCGGCTCCCTTTTCCTTACCCACTGGTAAAGCTGCTTTTGGACAGCAATGGAAACAGTGGGAGTTCCCAAAGGCCTGGACCCCCCCTCCAGACCCCTGTCTGCTCTGCTGGGTCCTGTGTGCCTGTCTTGTTCCTGTGCTGCACTCCACCATGAAGGGCTGGAGCTGAGCCCAGCCCTGTGGAAGGTGGGAAGAGGCTGAAGGTAGCTGCAGAGGGGGGAGGAGGCGAGATTCCCTGTTCTTCCTTTCACTCTTAATCTCTCTTGGCAATATTCATTCCTCTAGGTTGCTCTTCTGTGTGTGCTCCTCACCCCGATCTGTGGTCTGGATCTGCAGGACCCCTTGCTTCACCACATTTCACCCATTCCACTGAGAGCTGCTCTACCTTGTAAGGAGCTGGGGAAGGAGACTGGGGAAGGGCAGCCCCAAGGCTGGGAAGGGAAGGGACAGCTGGTTCTGGTTAGAACCGCAGAGAGCAAGCGGGTGCTCTAAGCTCTGGGACCTCATCCCAGAGCCGTCCCTGCTGCGCCCTGTCTTCTCACCTCTGGCCACACAGCAAGCTCAGCCCAGCATTTCAGTCGCAGCCATTACAATGACAAGGGTGATAAGAGATTCTTATCACAGTGCTCAGCATTGATTTGAAGCTGAGCCCCTTCCCTGCACTCCTCCTCCTCCTCTTCCTCGTGGCTGCTGGAGCAGCGGTTGGCTCTGCAGAGCGACTCGGCAGCAGGGCCTGTTGGAGAGCAAAGGTGACGGTCTGGGGTTCAGATCCCTCTGGAGATACGTCCTTCCAGGCTAGCAGCTGAAGCTGTAGCCTCCTGCTGCAGAGAAGAACCTGCTCCACTGCAGGGAGACCTGCTCCGAGTCCCCAGGCTGCGGGAGGGGCGATGCAGCTCTGCATCCCTGGAGGACACTGTGAACCTCCAGCCAGGGCAACCTGGTCAAAGGGCGAGGGCCTCCCAGCTGAGGCAGGAGCTTGTTCTTCCGCTTGTGCTTGGGGGAAGAGGGGAGATCCTGCTGAGCCCACAAGAGAGATGGGGAGCAGCCTGCAGTCATAGATCCCAAGCCTGAGGATCACTGCACCCTTGTTTTACTCCAGCCCTTCGAAGACCTGTCACATTCTGTAGCTCACTCCAACCTCGTTCTCCATCAAACCTGCACACACACCCGTGCTTGACAGGGACAGATCCTGCCCTCCCACACGTGCCTGATGGGGACAGTGCTTGGGAAGGAGACACTTCCCACCAGCAGAGCGGGGGCCTCCCAGGCTGGAGTGGGTGTCTGTGAGGGTCACTGCAAGCTGCTCTCCCCTCTCCTGCCAGGAGGCTGTCTGGGTGTCTCTCATGAGGAAGCAGAGACTGCACACGAGTTTCAGTGAGGTTAGGGCTGATCTAGCACAGCTGCCTGGTCTCTCAATCTCCCTCCTGCAGCCACGGCCTCCACCAGTTACAAAAACTCAGTTCCTCTCACCAGCCTCAAAACACGGCCAGGTCCCCGCTTGGAGTAGTCCTCAGAGACCCACACCAGCTCAGGCTTCCACCTTTCTGTTCTCCCCTTCTCAGCTCAGGGTGGCCAGCGGAATGTGGTGTGCCTGGGAGGGAAGGCAGAGGGCCTGGCAGCACAACTGCCTGCACAAAGGCTGCCCTGGGCAGCTGGTGCTGCGCCTCCCCAGTTCTTGGGAGTGTCTTGGCTCAAATGCATGCACCCGCTCTTTGCAGCACACCAGTCAGCCACTGGTGGGGAAACTGAGGCACAGGTGAGTTGTGAGCTTGCGCAGCTGCGCAGCAGAGCTGCTGAGAGCACCAAGATGTGTCTGGAATAGCCCAAGGAACCTCAGCCCATTTAGAAACCTCGAAGCCCTGGGAGCTCTGGCAGTGCAGATGTTGCAAGTCCTCCCTTTCCTCCCAGCCCTGCCTCTGGGAAGAGCAAAAGCACAAGGCAGTGGCAGGGGAAACATCCAAACAATTGGGGCTTGTGTGGAGACGAAGAAAGGCCCTTCTTGTTGGCGGGTGCCGTTGGGGTGAGCCCGGGGTCATCGCAGGATGGCACCCCAGGTACCCCAGCTGTGCCGACTCTCCAGCCCAACAGAGAAGGGGCTGTTGTGGGCCCAGCCCCAGCACAGGGTGTCACCGCCTGCCTTGGTTAGCAGGGATGCTCTCTCTTTGTGCCTGCTGGTTTCTGCTCTGCTGACCCGCTTTGCTCCCTTCGCCAGCACCATCCATCAGCTCTGGCAGCCCTGTCAATTCCAGGGCTCCGTGATGCCATTTCCCAGGGGAAAAAGCACTTTTTTTTGTAAGGGAAAGAAGTATTTTCCCTCCTGGCAAGCTGCTAGGCTCTCTTCCTCCCTTCCTCAGAGAAGTCTAATGCTCAACCCAGCCCAGGAACGGGGGCACAACGTGGGCTTTTCCTTCAGCCCAGCCCCAGCCTCCTCTCCGGCTGCCAGGGGCCAGAAGGGCTGTGTCACCTGCAGTGTCCCCAGGCAGATGTGCAGTGTCCCTGGGGCAGATGTGCTCCAGCACCCTGCCTGCCCCTGGGCCCTTGCTATTGCAGGTACCAGGCAGGCGGTGGCAGCCTGACCCACAGCCCGCAGGTCCCGCAGGCGGGTCTGCAGGGTGGGCAGCCATGCCACGCAGGCAGCAGCTGGGGGAAACCAGCTCGCCAGGAGCCAAACCCGCCCGGCCTTTTGCACAACGCCTGATGGGGGTTGACCGCAGCAGCAGCAGCAGCTCGGGGAAGGTGTTGTTCCATGTGTCCCATGTCCCACTCGGCAGCCTGGCAGGTGATGGTGGGGATAAGCCAGGGATGCCAGGACGGCTGCCAGTGGGGGCCAGTGCGGAAGGATGACACTGCTGCCGGGTGAGGATGGGAAAGGGTGCGCTCACGGTGCTGGCCCCAAAAACCCTTCTCCATGAGGAGGTGGGGTTACAGA
>NW_010426675.1:0-382 GCF_000710305.1 Buceros rhinoceros silvestris | reverse complement strand
GCTGGCCATGAGGCTGCAGCACGGGAGGCTACCTATAGCTGAGTGGTGTGAAAAAGGAGGATCTTATGAGCAGCCCTTATCCCTTCCTTCCTGGGCCAGGGTCAACTCTGCAGCACGGGACTTTGTCCTAGTTCTCCCCAGCCCCAGCTTGCTGTCCCGAGGTCCAGACGTGGGGCAGGGACCTAACCAATATCAGGGCTTTCTGCCTCTGCCCCGGCAATCCCACCTCGGCAGCAGAAACTTCTGCCTCACCTCTTCGGTCAATACTCAGCTCTTAATAGTCCTGACAACTCTCGAGAAAACAGGGGCATTAAATATTAATTATATCTATTTGGATTAAAAAAATTTTATTACTTGAGTTAATTATAGCTGGAGTCATAAA
>NW_010426674.1:0-10338 GCF_000710305.1 Buceros rhinoceros silvestris | reverse complement strand
GGCAAGGTACCAGGTACTTTTCTAAACCAGCTTCTGACAGAGTCCGACAGTAAAAAATAATCAGCCTTTCACATTCAACATAAAAAAATATACACATGCACGCCCAAAGACCGTTCTAATATTTCCTTTCCTTAAGTCTTTATTTTAAAGGGGTTTGCTGCCCCAGAGAGAAGCAGCCTTTCAGCACACGCCAATCCCATACACCAGGTATCCACGCCACAGAGGATAACACGCTGTAGCTGTAGAGACTTTATGCTTCTAACCAGCCGGCTGCATGTGCCCGTGATTACGAGGGCTCAGGTATTCAGGAGAAGCAGCTCCTGACCATCTCATTAAAAAATAATCATAGGAAACCAAAGAAGAGGTAAGAAAAACACAGGAGGCAGAGTCCAAGAGAAGAAAAAATATTTAAAATTAAAAGTAAATAAAATATTCAACCTCCATCTCTTTGGTTACTATAAAAATGAGGCAAAACAGTGGCATGTAGAAGACAGACGAAGTAGCTGCAAAGGCTGAGTATCCCGTGCCTTAAAAGAAGCAAGTATAAATAGGCTTTCGCCTTTAGCATCAAACACCTGAGCTGCCCCACCGAACTTCCTTAAGCTCCGAGGATGTCCTCATTAAAGGACTGTGTCTGTCTCAATGCTAGTAAAAAAAAAAGGCAGCAGACTCCTGGAGCTGCAGGACTGGACGTCCCACCAAGCACACATGGGTTCATCCCCAGGAAATAAAAAAGGTGGCTCCAGTATGAAGATGGGTGTAACTGTGCTTGTGTCCAAGACTAACAGCCCATCTTCACACAGAGCACATAGCTCTTAGCAGCAGCAAGCGAGAGCTTTCCTTCTTTCGACACTGGCATTCTTGCTGTGCTCAGCACCACAGTTTCTGAATGCTTTACAGACATTGAAGGAATAGTGAAAAATGAGTCCGTACAAAGTCTTCCTTCTGTCCTCCAGATTTTGCAACCCGTATTTTTGTACTGAGGTAGAACAAGGAGGAACTTCCTATCTTACTTTAGACTTGGGAGTGTTGGGTAGAAAAGATGCACTTTTCACTTTACCTGCAGTTGGATGCACAAGACAAACACTAGCCATGCAGGGTGCTGGTTTGAAAAACAGTTACGGGACCCTAACTTGTAACAGGTCTGCAGCCAGGTCTCCAGTTGTCCATGTGCCGGGCACCCTGCAGTTGCTGGGCACTTCACAGAGCACACCGGAGCATCCTTACAGTAAATGGAGATTCCCCAACAGCAGCTGGAGGTACAAGGTGTCTGAGAGAGGGCTGGGCTGGGCCAACACGGCTCAAAAGGCAGCAGAAGCATGCACTGCTCGTGGTGTGCTTTTGATTTCCTTGCATGGGTTTTTGGCTTATCTTCAGATGTTACTGTCAACTTTTGCAATCATAAAGGCTGGAGGTTTGTTCCTCCCACAAGATCTGGAGTGACAGCCCCATGTGTGACACTAACCTTTTGACAGAAAATTGTTTCAGTCTCTCTTTAAGTGAGTGTCCCAGTGGCACAAGAGATTCCGGAGATAGCGCAACCCAGAACTTTTGACAGACAAATCATCTAAAAAATGTCGGATGTGGCCCTAAGTCAAAAAGAGTAAATTATTTTTTATTTTGCCTTTTTTTTTTTTTTGGTAGAGAAGATAATTCCCTTGTTCTCTTCTTTAGAAATTTGCACGGATGTGGCCCTAAGTCAAAAAGAGTAAATTATTTTTTATTTTGCCTTTTTTTTTTTTTGGTAGAGAAGATAATTCCCTTGTTCTCTTCTTTAGCAATTTGCATTTGAATAGGTGGATCTGTTCTTTACATTACTTCTGAGCGCCTGCATTTCCCAAATTCCTATTACACCACTGGGCTTTCAAGGACAGGAGGGAAGCCAAAACATTTCCATCTAATGCAAACATGGATTACTGGAATGATGTTCTCATTTTAAAAAAATGCACTGGGAGCAAGAGCCAGGTTTGCTAGCACCTTCTCTGCAAGCCATCGCTTCCTTGGCTTGCTGCATGTAGAGAGAGAAAAACTCACCAAAAGGAAAGAGCAGAAGTTCCTGGAATGCCACAGCCTGCAAAGAGAGCTGAGGAAAGTGCTACTGGGCAGGCAAGCACACCCGCGGCAGCCGCCGGGAGGGTTAGCACAGGCTCACAGCGGAGTCAAACACACTGATGGCTGGAGGCCCTTTCCCATCAGTCTCCACTTAGTCAGCATCTTGACTATATCTGTGAAGACCATCTCCAAGATGAAAGAGCCAGTGCAAAGAGGGAAGATATTTAATACCTCATATGTTAGTGGAGCTGAGATTTCAGCTGCGACTACCCCCGGGCAAATCCAAGTTTCCAAATGTTCCAGGTATGGTTCCAGGAGGATTCTTCAGTTCCAGGAAGCAGATCTCTGTGTTAGCAAAACTAGTGTCCAAAGCGCTTCTTCCTTAGAGCCTAGATGGAAACTTCATGTCAACATTAACTGTTCTTCCAGCCAGTGGATACAACAAAATCCTGACAAGTTCTGATGAGCTGAATGTTGGGCAGTTTTCTGCAGCTGTGATAGGAATCCTTCCTCTTCTTGAATAATAAAGGCTTCTGCTAATTTTAACCAGAGCCAAATCTGAAAAACCTGCAGTCACATGTGACTCAGAGAGCCCCAAGGGAATAGGAGGTGTGGGGGTGTGTGTGTGTGTGTGTGTGTGTGTATAATACATATACATATATATAAATAAAAATATATTTCCTCCACTTGTCCCTCCCTCTGCTCCCAGAAGTTTGGGGAATCTGGGGAGCTAGTCAAACACAAACTGAGAAATCTCAGAGCACGCTGCCGAAGCTCCATTGCTGCAGTACTCATTACATGCCAGTTGCTGCACTTAGGGTGGATCGGGAGGGGGATCTATTAGAGAGAAAAAGTACAGAGTAGAGTTAAGATGCATTTTTTTTCCCCTTCTAACTGCTGTCCTTTTATCTGCTTTCCTTCTCATGTTTCTGGGCTTTTTTTCTTCTTCTTCTTCTTCCTTCTCCTTCATCCTATGGAAGTGGCACTGAATGCTGATGAGATAATAAATGGTCCAACCCCAGGCAATCATTTTCAGGTAATTAGTTCATCTACTGAACTTTTAAGAGTCTTTTTTTTTTCACCTGCCCAGCCAGAAAACTCAGGTGGTTCATTACCCCACCACTGCTGAGCAGTCTCGGTGGGAAGGGCAGTGAGAAGTACACATACTTGGGGTCCTGGATCTCTAATTAAGCCTAGCCCTGGCCTAGACATTTAGTAGTTTATTTGCTTTTTAAGAAATTAGTTACTTGTGCCAGAAGTCAAATGTCACATCCCAGTAGGACCAAATCTGGGATTCGCTGCAAGCTCCTGTGCACAATCACACCCAACATCACAGATCGGTTCAAAACAATTGGAATAGCTCTACTTTAGGGAACTCAAGGGGGTGCCCTTTTTCTGCTTCAGAATAAACATTTCAAAATTTCCCTTGGAAGGGAAGTTTGGAGAGGGAAATCATGGCATCTGCTTTAATGAACCTGACAGCAGAGCTTCCAGCTTTCTCCTTTCCCAGAATGCTCAGCCTCCTCATTGCCCTTCCAAGCCCAGGGTGCCAGGGCACGCAGGGTTCCCAGCCCACACATGGGAGCTGGGCTTCCGCAGCTCCCAGACGTGTGACAAGGAGTCCATACGCCCCAGGGTTGTTGAACCTGGAGCAGGCCCCTGGGCGACTCCGAAGCAGTCCAAGCGATGGAGAAGCCCTGGATCTGTGGACCCTGGAAGCCCAGCAGGTAAAGCGAGCGAAAGCCTTCCTGGCAGGCAGGCAGGCTTCCAGGGAAACCTTTGCCTGCATTTCGCTGGCGGGTCCCCAAACCTGCCTAGATCCAAGAAACACTCTGGTTCCAACAACTTGGCAATTTCTGACAAAGACCTCTTCCACCTGAGAATTCCTGCCCGGTGCCGGTGTACCCTCAGAGATTCAGAAATGACCTCTGATAAATTGAGGGGAGATTTTGGCTTTTGGATGTATAATTAGCTTCTTTGTGGCAGAGCAGCTGATAACCAGGTCTGTGGATGGGGAGAGGAAGTTCCATGTAGGCAAATTACGGGGGCTATGTGCCCTCCTCTCTGACGCTGGTCAGCATCAAACACAGAACCCAGGATTAAATAAACCAACCGTTTCTCTGCTTTGGTATTGGAAACTCATGCTTGATGCTCATTGGATTAAAAAAATAAAGTCAAGCATCCTAGAAACACACAGGATTTATCAGGCACCTCTGTACTTCACAAAGCAGCGAAGGAGGGACGCGGCCTCATTTCTTCCTCCCCACAGATTATCTTCAGAAAGTTTTGTTTCAAATCTTCATTGTATAGTCCCACACTCTTCCCCTCCCCACCCCCCACCCCCTTTTTTTTTTCTCCTCTTAAAGTCACCTTGGGTGACAGATGTCACCAGGCCTCAAAAGAGCCGCTTGGATAAATTGGTAAATAATATTCATGAAATAGTACGTGCTAGCATATCCCGCTTTTCTTTTTATCTGTTCTAACAATACCAAATTCCTCATCCCTGAGACTCGCATAAAGCCCATGACAGAGGGTTCGCATTCAAACTCCAATCAGCAATTCACAAACTAACACAGAATGATCTAGCTGATTTCACTGGGGACCTCCATATGGTGATGAAATTTATTCCGAGCCATGTTTAGGTTTTGTAGTTGTGGGCACCATACACAAACCCTGAGAGAAACTGAGACTTTTAAAGCAGAGCTGGGAATTTACTAATACAACTGAAATAAATGGATGCCGTTTGCCCTCAAAATCTCAGTCATCCTAGAAGTCACACAGAATCCTGTATCACGCATGGTTTTTTCTCAACCCAAATAAGAATAATCTCTTTCAGCCTGTCAAGTCTACAACAATTTCCCAAGGTGGACTGTTTCAGACAGTACTTTTGCTGTTAAATCCTGGAGGTGGACATGCCTTCTCTGGTGGTAATATTTTTAACCTATAAATCATTCAGCTGGATTCAGCTCTCAAGAAACTATAATAAGGAATTCACATATTCCCCAACTCTTTGAAGCATGCAACAAATACACATTTTTATAGTATGGTATAGATGTGAAGTTTGTGTGACTGTCTTCAAAAGAAAATAACACTATGGGTATATTCTATTTTTAATTCCTGCAATTTGAAAAGTGAATTGATTTTTTTTTCTTTCATTTTTGCCTGTTTAAGGACAGGACTAGAGTTGCTTTTTTCTGTATTTTCCCCTTCAGACAGCATATTTTCCTGGTGGAACTCCCCTCCCCCCAATACACAATGTGCTTTTCTGATTTACCAGCTCCAGCATTTTCTCAACAATCATGTGATCAAGAGCAAGGACTGAATATTTTTAGACACTAGAACTAAGCAGATGGCGAAGGATGTAGAAGATCAATAACTCTAGTTTTTGTAAAGTTTACAGCTCTGCTTATTTCAGTGTATTTCAAAATGCAACAAGAAGAATATAAAACATCATGGAATGAAACAGGAGAAAACTGCACTGGCCTGGGTGCCTTGTACGAGAACATTTTTCAAGCCGTTCTTTGAAAGCAAGCCATGCGCTTGCTCCAGCTTTAATTGTGAACTCTCCCTTTGTTAATTTAATTGTACTCATGTTGCTATTTGGTAAAAGGTCTTGGACAGATGTGTGCTCATCTGACATTCTTCCAAGCATGTCTGCATGGTCAAACTTGAAAGGTTTTTGGGAGCTGAAAGTCATCCCATCAGAAACCAGAAACAACACCATCTGCTTGAGGTGACTAAGCACATGTCAAGAATAGCCATCTCCCTCCTTCGGGGCTCAAGCCTCCACATCCCTTGGGCTTTTCCTGTGGAGCAGCTGCTGTTCAGAGGTGCAGAGGAAGGGGAAACCATAAAAAAGTTCTGGTCACCACACAGTTTTCACTACCCCTTCAGAAGCCTGAGGGCTTAACTGAAAACATAGTGAAATCATGCAGTTGCTCAAAAGCTGGTGGTACAGTGCTGGAAATGGGATTTCCTGCCCCAAAGCAGCGGCACTTAACAGGAGAAACCAGTGGCATGTTTTGTCACCTTGAGTAAGTCCCTCCACCCTTCTGTGTCTTCTCAGCTGCAGAACAGGGCAGCACAACTTCATTTCTTCTGCCTCTCCTTCTCCTTTCAAACAGCAAGGCTGGCAGGGCGAGCACAGGTTCTATGATGCTGTAACCTGTGGGAAGGTGTGCGGTTATTACCCCACAAGAATCAAGTAGAATTGTGAAACCAGTCACCACACCAGCAGTTGATGGAAGGTGGAGTAGACCAGCAGAATTCCTCCAGAACTGATTAAGGCAGGGTTCACATTAGCGAGCACGTTCCTGGACTCTACGTGGGGGGGTCATGGGGCTACAGCGCAGGCACATCTCACACCTCAGCAGTATCTGCTGCAAGCACGGGGTGAGCAGCTAAATGCCAGAGACGAAAAGGCTGGTGGGAAAGCAGATCCTGCTGTAGCTTTTCATCCACGGCTGCTGACCTTTCCAGCCCCGCTGCTTCTGTTTGTTAATGGTAATGCCTACACCGTGCTGACGAGCAGGAACCGACCGAGAGCCCTTCACGCATTTCCCTGAACTTGGAGCGGAGCAGTCCCTAAAACTGGGGAATGAGGATGGGGCCAAAGAAGAGCAAAATACTTTTTTTTTTTTTTATGCTTTTTTTTAATAGACATAAGGCAGCTGTGGTTTACATGGTATTTTTGGGACTTGTGACAACCTTAAGCCCTTTGTGCTCGGTACTGGCAAGGCAAGCATCACACAGCTGCCATCTTGTACTCAGCAAGGGCCGGGGGGCTGGAGGGGCTGGGACCAGCAAGGCTCCTCGCCTGCGCAGGCAGTCAGAAGACACGTGGGGCAGGGTGGCGATGTTCTTCTCACACCCACTTTAAAGAGCTGCCGTGGGGTTTCCTATGCCCAGCCGCATCCTCACCACCCAAAACGGGGCCCCGCTAAGTGTCTCGGTGCCATCTCTAGCAGCTGTCCCTTCTACCCGAGCAATGTTAGCCTTGGAGCTGGGCCAGCATCTACGTGTAGAAGCTGTTCCCTCCTCCAGCCTTCTGGACCTTAGGCAAAAGAGCTACTAAATGAGCCATACTGACACCAATACTGCAATCAATTTGTTAATAAGGATCAGAGACAGACTCTGCTGCTGGGAGGAGGAGAAGAGGGGAAAGGAGATCGTTATTTTTAATTTAAATAAATCAATATGTTAATAGGGGAAAGGACGCACCCTGCACAGGGATGGTAGAAGGGGGAAAGCAAATGGGTATAGTTCTTTTTTGTTGTTGTTGTTTTGTTTTGTTTTGGTGGGGAGGTGCCATGTAGTTTGTCATTAAAAAAAAAAAAAAATTTTTTAATATAAATGTTTTGTTTTGTTTTGGTGGGGAGGTGCCATGTAGTTTGTCATTAAAAAAAAAGAAAATTATTTAATATAAAAAGAGTGGGAGTAGACAACTTTAAAAGTCCAGCAATAGCAAATAACTAATTATGCCCATCTGTGGCTCAGAAGCATGCCTGGCTTTTTTCTTTCTTTAAAACAAATTAAAGAAAAAGGAAAGCTTGATTCCCAGGAGGGCTTATCTAAGGCCTCTCATCTCTAATACACATCTAAAGGGACAGGGAAAATATCTTCCTTTGCTTAAATCTCCCTGAAATTTAAAGCCAGCTGGGAATTTTTTTATGTGGATATGATTCATTAAATTCATATCATTCCAAAGAAACCTTCCTGCCAGTTTATCTTTGTCACTGCAGTCATCTCTCCAGAAAAGCGCAGTTTCCTGAATGTTGTCAACCTGGACAGCTCAATTTTTGGCTGAAGGTTAGATTTCATTTGGAAACTATGGAACTGGCCCCACATTTTTCTTTTCAGGGAACTGGCATGTGCAAGCCATTCTCCAAGTTAACTTTTTCCCCTCTGCTGAGACAATAGGAAAATCCTGCACCACCGTAACGCTCCCAGCCATTAGGCTTCTCAGTTCTGAGAGGTGGGGTGGTTTTATTTTCACTATACGTTTCAATATTTATGCATTGTATTTATGCATTTGGGGGGTTGTTAAGGGTCGAGGTTCCCGAGGTAATAACCTCTTTGATCAAATACAGGTACAGGAGCTCTGAAGGCTCAGCTCTGAGAGGCGGCTCGAAGAACAGCCACATCCAGCTTCCACTGGGACCAAATGCACTAAGTTTGTATTTCAGCGATCTTTAGAGACACTCTATGGGGCGCCGCAAACACCAGCCACATCCAGCTTCCACTGGGACCAAATGCACTAAGTTTGTATTTCAGCGATCTTTAGAGACACTCTATGGAGAGCGATGTACCAGCTCATAAACAGAGGGCTGTGGCAGAGTTAATATCCCGGTATAACGTGCAGCCGCTGAAACGCTCTGAGCAACAGTCCACGGAGTTTTAGCAGGGAGGAAAATGTATGTTTTACATAATGAGCTCCTTCACGTATAGTGCCACAAAAGTTACTAGGGAGACGGACTGTCTTAAGCGCAGAGAAAAACAAAGGGAAGTTCACGTGGCGAGATTGCTCCTTGCTGGCTCCGTCTCGCAGCCCATGAGGAGGGTGGGGAGGCACTTCCAAGGGCAATAGATTGAAAAGCGGAGCTGAGCCAGGGCACCCGGCGGCGGGGAGCGAGAGGCTTTGGGAAGAGGTCAGGCAGAGGGCAGGGTGGATCGAGTTCAGGGGCGGCTGTGGGAGAAAGGACGTGCAGCCCCGACAGATGCTAGTCGCGTTGTTCTGCACGCTGTTGGAGGGCACGTGAGTGCCATGGTGATGGGTGCGCTCTGACATCCCGAATAAAGAAGCCTCGAGATTGGGGGGCTCCAGCGAGGGGGAAAGGGGCTGTATCCCAGCCTTCAAATCAGCGCTTCAAATCGGACTGCACCTAGCACTTGTGAAATTAAAAATAACTGCAAGCGATTGTGGTAAGCAACCTGGAACTCCCTGAATTTATCCTGGGGTAGAAGAGCAAACAGTTTTCACCTCGGGACTTTTCTCTCATCCATTAAGCACACACAGCTCTGCCTTTTAAACACTCCATAGAACATGGCTGAGAGGGGAAACTGCCTCCGGACTCCCTGTTTTGAAAGCTTCCTTCCCCCAGCAGGTACCTGGGCATGTCCAGCTTTCGTATTTCCCTGGGTGAAAGTATAATTTTTCCTGTTTCCTGTTTTGCCCTGGACGAGCTCACAACTTCCCTGCATTTTAGTTCTACTTACTACTCAGAGAGGTACAGTTATATTTCTAAGGTTCAGAAAATACCACTCTCTGTTAGTAAAGGCTTTATTACCTGGTTTAGATATAGACACAGTCATTAGATTCAAATTAGGGCTTCTACCACATTTCCGAAATCCTTGAACACAGTGAATATGATGAAAAGCATCAGCTCCTCTCACCAGACTCCTCTGGGAGTATCAGATCTAAACTAGATGATTAGACTAAACCCCTGCTTTTCAATTCAACCCAGGTTAGCAGTCGGGATCCTCTGGTTACAATGTGAAGCTATCATGAGCATTCAGGGGCCGGACTGGTACAGGAATCATCAGCGAGAGAGCTCATGTCACAGATTTACTTTGTCTTTGCAGCTCCCAAAGGCGATGCAGCTCTCTGCTGATCTCCAGATGCAGCCAGGAACAGAAGCTAGCAACCTTCACTAAATATTCATAAATTGTTGGTTTTTAAAAGCCTAGCAAAACAAGAAAAATTCTCCTAGTAGAATAGTTCTCAAATTAAAAAATCTCTTTCCTTATTCAATAATGGCTTTTGCTTTAGGACCTTGTGCCATCATCACAAGCACGGTTTTACCAGTGGGCAATATTTTGCTGCTGCCTTCAGACCAGCAATTAGAACAACTAACAGATAGTCCAGACAACAGCCAATTTATCTGCAGAAAGGGAATTTGCATTTCTCTTTATATACTTACGTTAAAGACATACGGTATTATACAATAATTATCACTATATAAACAAATTATAATTCTAAGGTCTTCAGAGCAGTGACCTTCCATTTGTATGGTGCACCTGCACAAAAGCTTTTAAGCTGTTTAAAATGTTTCAAGCCTCTTGTTCATTGCTTTTGACTATTCCCATGATATAATTATCAAATGGTTACATATGTAATATATAATGTATATTTAATATATACTATTTTTTTGTATTGTGCACCTGCACAAAAGCTTTTAAGTTGTTTAAAATGTTTCAAGCCTCTTGTTCAGTGCTTTTGACTATTCCCATGATATAATTATCAAATGGTTACATATGTAATATATAATGTATATTTAATATATACTA
>NW_010426673.1:0-253 GCF_000710305.1 Buceros rhinoceros silvestris | reverse complement strand
TGGAGGAGGGTGAAGCCTGGCCAGCTCGGGGTGTGGGGTTTGCGGGGGTTCAGCCCACAGCTGCCAGCTCTGCCGCACTTTGTGGGGGTTTGCAGCTGCGTGAGCTCCCCAGTGGCTTTTGTTTCTCTCTTAGTCATGGGGGTTGAGCCTTCCCTTCATCTGCTGTGCTGCCACCGTAGGGGTGTTCTCCCGGGGTCTGTACTGGGACCAGCTCTCCTTAACGTCTGTACCAGTAATCTGGCTGACAGGATAG
>NW_010426672.1:0-15738 GCF_000710305.1 Buceros rhinoceros silvestris | reverse complement strand
CAAAACCTTGCCGTGCAAACCCAGTACAAGTGGTTTCCTAATTACAGGACTGATTTAACAGAACACTTATGCACTTGTTTGAATGGGGCCTAAATGATTCTCAAATTCATCTGTATTCTTCATTGAAGGGTCAAGAATTGCTCTTGGAGGACATCACAAATGAAATAACGTAACACTTTTGAATGGGCTGCACCTCTTTTTTCATCACTGACAGGGTAGGCTAAACTTGGTTATTCAGATTTGATGTGCTGAGCAGAAATTAGTAACTTACTATCAAGACAGTCAGTCAAATTTTCCTATTTGGAGCTAGGTTAAAGGAGGCCAACTGATTCTCAACCTCAGACAAGTCTGTAGAGCCAAAGGGTGGTGAATATCAACAGCAAAGTAATTTACAAGTAACTCTGCTTGAGATTAATTTGGGGTAAACAGAAGCAGTCGATGATAATAACCCCATCAATCACTTGGTGTTTCACAACCAGTTTCAAGCAATGCCATTAGATTCTTTTTTAAGATGTACAAGTTTTCCAGAGCCCTCGGCAGCCAAGCTAAGTAACTCCCCAAGGCAAGCACATCCTTTCTTGACTGATCACTTCTACTGAAGAGCATCAGAACAAATAAGGCAGCTGTGAATTAGCTTGGAAGGCCTGGCCGTTAATTGTTACATTTCAGTGTTTATTGTTTTCTCTAACAAAAAATAGTTTATGGCAATTACAAATCCTTTGGTATTTTATTGAAATCTACACAAAATGAAGATTTAAAAAAAAAAAAAAGCCATGCTTGGCAGCCAGCGTGTGCGATTGGTGATGCTAACAGAGACTGTAACACTCTGAAACATCATTGTATGCTTTGTTTAGGTTGTACCAGCGTGCCAAATCTGTTAGCAGCTTTCCAAACAGGAAGGAACATATGGAGCATGCTCGTTTTAAAAAGCAAAGTTAGGGACCTGTCAATTCTTGGGTGTGTTCAAATGGCTATAGCAACAAGGAGTTCGATTTCAATGGGAATCTGCAAGGGCACAGAAGTCATTTCATTCTACTTGACGGTGCAGTGAGTAAATACTTAGTGTTCACTATGATTTTACTTGGGTTCTAAATTCTACAGTAATTATTTTGCAAAACAAAGCAGTAAGTGGAAGCTAGATTTTCTTTTGCTCCAAATATGTAAACAGGAAAAAATCTGAATTGCAGTGGAATAGGTTAGTATTCGTACAGATTCATTTCTTGAAACCCTTCCACGCCTCCTCCTAGAATTCCTTTTCTGCTGTGGGCATAGGACCATTCCAAGTCTGCTGTCACAATAAAGCCTGGTATGTGGATGTGAAATGACAATCATCTCAACCACATGCATGTAGCTAGAGGAATTACTTAGGAAGTCTTACTACTTTCGTTCAGACCTATCCTGCTGCAGGTGAAAGAGATTGTACCAAGGAGGCTAAAAATCAGTGTGTGTGTTTATGTGAGCAATTTCCCATATAACTTTCTGGTTTAACCTGGCTCTTCTTCCCAAATCATACATTTCTTTTATTAAATCTTCTTTATGTGATTTCTCTGCAAATATTATTTTTATAATCAAATTCTAATACATATAGTGAAAATTTGAACAAAAGTAGGAAATTTTTGTTTGAGCGTCTGCCAGCCAGGAGGTATGTTCTCCTTTCTTCTTAAGAAACGCAGCTCGCTTAATTTATTCTTGTGTACTGTTAAGAACCATTCTATCAGCATGGCTGGGATATTGAAAGCTGGTGCATTTCATAGACGTAGCTGTTTGTGGGGGAAAACGTGTGTGATTTGATAAATACACATCTTGATTTAGTTGACTTGCTGTCAAAGTGAGCAAACCAAAGGCGGTTACTAGAGCTGAGTGCATGGGTGGGGGTTGGCGTCCAGAAGCTGTTGGTCTGGAACCGAGAGTGACCAGCTGCAGCCCAAGAGGCAAGTCCGGTCTGTGCTTATCTCCTCCTCGTGGTGGCAAAGTGGCTGACAGCAGGAACCACACATAGCTATGGAAAGCTGTGTTGTCCAAGCACAGTAGCTGTGGTGTGATTTTTCTTTTTTTCTTTCTTTCTTTCTTTCTTTTTTTAATAAAATTCCAGTCTTGCAAAGAGCTCCAAGCGCATGGAACTCCTGCTGGAATCAGTTCAGTTGGGATGATGGGATTCAGTCCCCACAGAGCTGAATGCATCACAGAGGCACAGGAAGGAAGTGTGCAGTTAAGGACGTTTTTAACAGTATAACTAGAATTATTTGCTAATACATTGAGAAAGTTAGTGTATTTGGAACGTGTATAGAGAAAGAACTTGGAGCTTCTGATTTCCACTGCGTACTTTGAAAAGTCTCAATTTCTGTAGCAACAAATGAATGTTGTAATAGGCAAGTGCAGAAAAGAGCAGCATGCAAGGATATACGGCTGGAGAAAGACCTGCTGTACCCTCATAATGAAGCTCTATTAATTTTCTGAAGATGGAGTTTTGTATTCTTGCGTTTCAAACTCTCTGCTTTGGGGCTGTGAGCCTTTTAAAGGTAACGTGTAGCCCTACCGGAGATTCCCGTAGGACTAGTCAGATGCTTGCAGCAAGCCACGTACTTATATACTTCTGTGTTTCTCGAAATTAAGGAGCAAAACCTCTGGATAATGCTTGTTGTATTATGTTGTTGTAGCCACGACGTGACCTAAACATAGAGGCGCAGGCCTGTCGATGTGTTTTAGTAGACCCACTAATGTACTTGGAAAAGACAGAGAAGTTTTAAGGTCATTAAGGTTGGGTGTATAGTTTTAGTAAATTAATTACTTATACAGCTGTGTATGGGTTACTTTTTATTTATTGTGTGTCAATTTTTTTTCCACTTTGGAACATGAAAATTTAGCTCACAGTGGACTTTTGTTACTGTGTTCTCTTTAAATCTTTATTCTTAGTTGAAGTAAATAAACCAACATGGTAAAGAGAACTGATAGCTACTCCATCTGTATTATGGCACACAATGATGGCTGGAAGTTAAAGGTTTGATATATAGATCTATTTTTTTATTGCCAGCCCCTGCCCCTGAAGAAAGTATTAAAATTTCCAGATGAGTAACCAAACAATAAATAGATGAGACAGTTGCTGTGAATATCTGATTTTTTGCATAATAATGAGATATTGCTGGATAATACACTTTGCGGTCCACAGTTTGTCTATATTATCATTTTGATTGGACAAATGCATAAGAAAGATACACAAGTAAAGCCATGCCAAGTCTTTTATTTAAAATTTACTCCACGTGAGAGTTCAGTTAAATTCCCAGGACATTTTAAAAACCAAACAAATTCTAGAACTATGCCTACACATGCGCGCACACACAGAGGGGCATCCACTTGCGCACACACACACACACACACACACAATATATATAGTCAATACCTGGTCTCACAGTTACTTATGCACAGCAGAAACATCGTGTGCAAACTGCAAGCTCTGTTTCATGCCAGTTAGGTTAGGATTAGGGTAATTTTCAGCAAGGATCTTCCTTCTTGCCTTGCAGAAGGCTCACAGAAACACCCGTGAGGCAGCCTTTCACTGCGCAACAGGACCTTGTTCCGTACCAGAACGTGCCAAAACAAAGGAGTCTTTGGGGGTCAGTGACAAATGGTGGGGTGGATAAATTCCTCACTGCATTCACAGTGGAAAGAAACCTAAAGTCTAGCCATGTTGGTCTTCATGGACAAAATGTCCATGTCTCAAGAGTCTGAGATCTAGTACCATTTTGGTGCAGTTTTGAATTTCTGACTAATTTCATATAGGTGCATCTAAGGGTGCTGCTGTCAGCACTAAAGCAAAATCTCTGTCCCTGCTGTCACTGCTAGGAGATGACAATATTGCTAGTATCACTGTGTACATCAAAACTAGTTAGAAAGCTAGCTGTCACAGTTAAACTAATTCTTTTTTTTTTTTTATTCATTCCAGACCTTTTTGGTTTAGAGTTCTATCAAGAAATATGGGATTGGAGTTTTGTTTTGTTTCTAGGGAAAAAAAAAGCTAAGCTGTATTTTATTTGAACATAGTTAGAAAGGCTGTATTTTTTTTTAAACATAGTTAACTTTTCTGCACTTGACCATGTTGTCTGGACAGGGAGACCGGAAAACCCAAGTTTCAAGATTAGTTTCTTCTGGTACGCAGGGCTCCAACTCCCCTTGCTGGTCTGGTTTAATTCTGAGCCCTCTAAATCCGGCGGTTAAATCGTCTTGTTCTTGCTTTTTGCTGTTTTCTTATTGCACCTCTCGGTCCTGTCCAGGTCTTCCCACAGATGTTTGCTTCCCTCATGTTTTGAGAGGGCAGGGTCCTGTGTTCCTTGCGCCTCACACTCTTGGTGACTGCAGTTGGAGTTCTTGCTGTGCAAACAGCCAAAAAACCTTCCTTACACAGGGCCTGGGTTCAGACCTCCAAAGTACTGGCAGCTGAGCTGCAAACGACTGAGTACAGCATCTGCTGGTTACTCTGAGAAGCTGGCTTGTCTCTTCCTTTTTTTCTCTGTGTGTAAGAAATCTACACTCTTTTTAAAAATGGTAAATAAATAAGCAAACCTGGCAAATATGATTTAGATTTGTCCTAAAATCATTTACAGCCATTAGCTAACCTCAGCAATAGCAAAATGAAAACTGTTGCTAGATTACAGAAACTTTCAAAGCTACTGTGTTGCTGCTCTGCTAGTACCTATACAGTTCAATCTACAGAAGGACGTGCATTTCCTAATGGGTCCTCCATGTTTATACAGAGGTAGCTTTCTGGCCCCTTTTCTTCACCAGGGCAAGCTCACAGTATCGAGAAATAATGCAGGATTTCCCATGAAATTAAAATAATCTGTCAGCATTTCTGTCATGATGGACTGCACAAGAGCTTTCTTCATGATGCGCAGCCACAGCGTTGTACCCAGAAGCCGTTTAACCACAGACAAGGAATGGGACCAGATTCTGGCTTGGTTATTCACCTGCTGGTGAAATGTCTCACTCTGAGGAGTAACATCTGGACTAGGTCCCAGTTCAGTTCCTCATAATTCCCTATGCCATAACCAGTAAAAAGGCATTTTATGAGTTCTTTCTCCTCAGTCACGCAGGTCCAGACCATACTTACGAAACATAGAATCAAATTCAAGCCTTAAAGCACAGACTGTTTTCATCTAGCAACACTGACATTCCCTGCCCTGGCAAAATTCCAGCTTATTGCGTTTGACCTCAGAAACAAGATGCATTTTACTCCTACTGTGCTGCTGGAATTATGTAACTGATCAATTAATTATATTTTAAAGATTATAATAAGGCTAATGGGTAGCAAACTTGGTGAAGTCATCAGGCTAAGTGTACTGCAGGTGCAACATCTTTTCTTACTGGAATTTGATTCATTCACAAAATAATTTTTCTATTCAAAACAACTGTCATGCTTCCTTTGTCCATGGATAATTAAATAAGCTTTTCAATTTATTCATGTATTCTAATTTACGTAGGGTACCAACCCAAAAAAACCCCTCTGCTCACCCAGACAAAAGACATAAAATACACGGAAAGATAAATGCCCGTGTCAGGCACAGCACAGTAAGAACAGTTCTGGCTGGTGAGGGCACTGTTGCTGTAGGTTGGAGTCTGCTCCTGGACGGTCTCTGGTAAGCTGTGGTACTGGGGGCTGAACCAAACTGGGTGCTTTTGGTGAGTTTATTGTCTTGTGGGGTAGTATTCTGAGGTGGTATTAGGAAAGCCTGGGTCTGAGGTATTGAAACTGTCCTCTCTTTACACTTTCCTTATTTCTAACTTCTTTAGCTCAGCTTTCTCGGGTACAATCAGGTAGTTGGAGGAAGATTCTCCCCTTTTATTGCACTTCTTCCAAGTGCTGGTCTTTGCACAGGCCCTCTATGGCAAGAAAATTCCATCTGAAGCTCGTCAGCTCTGTGCTGCTGTTCTGAGCCTACAGGCTTCCTATGCTGAGGTTCGCATTTCCCAGAAGTTAGTTATTTTCGCAGTGTTAGATACTCATGTGATTCCTCCTACCACGGGATTCAAATTCTTCTCAAGCATTTGTGCATGCAATTACACAGAGTCGCTGTGGGTTTGGCAAATGGTGTTGGTTTCTTTATGGGGAGCAGGCACAAATGGGCCCAACTTAGCACGTTTGCAGCAAAGAATATATAGGTCAGGTCTCAGAAATACTGGTTGGAGCACTGTGGGTTGTTTAGAGAAGCGGGTGTACAAGCATTTTCAAGGCAATCCAGACCTATTTCATAGTGTCTGGGTACAGGAAGATCATTGTGTGATCTCCTGAGATCCCAACTGCTTTTTTTCTCTAAAAGACCCTAAGGGCAGTTGAGGAGCCTGTGAATGAGTTGCAATATTACCCTAGCTTTTGAAAGTCGCAGGCAAGCGCACTCATGTTTGGAGCAGCCTCTTAACCACAAAGGCCAGAGGCGTGGTAGCTAAGGGCAGCCTTACGTCCTGGCGAACACAGCTGGGCCTCGGGCTCCCCAGCAGCCAGTCCTGTTCTCATCCATGTAGACCAATATGCAGGACTGTGTCCACAGCTGGGGCAATGCTGCAGTTGGTGACTTCAGGGATTGTGTATGCAGACTGATTTATGATTCTCAAGTGTGTTGTGTAGTAGCTTTTTTTCTCCCCAGACAAGGCAATTCAGCTTCAAACATGTCTGTCTTATTTATAAGCAGTTTAAACTTTACACTCAAGTTATTTTCTTCTCTTTCCCCAAGCTCATAATTTAAGGGAAAAACCATCAAAAATAAGTACATAACACAGCAGAATACAAACCCTTAAAACACTAGCAGAACCTTCAGTCTCTGCTTGTTTTCCTTTATGGTATTTTGTTTTATTAATAAGGCTGCCTCTATATTCATGACAAAATAAGAAAGCTATTTCCAATGAAACACAGGTCTTTGTCAGACATCAAATATAACTAATATTTGATGTCATAAATATTAATGACTTTCATGTGTTTAGATACCTTAGAATCAATTCCAAACATTTTTGTTTTGATTCACTCTTATTTATTTTTTTTACGTTGAACTGGTAGCAGGAATTTCCCCCTATTTTTCTGTGAAAAATCTATCAAGTTCTGCAGCCTAATTTAATCTTTCAAAGCCCCTCTACAATCTATTTTAATTAAGATGTTGTTCAATGTATTTTACACAGCTAAATCGGTATGTCCAGGCAAATTTAGCAGTTAGTGTCACATGACAGAAATGCATATATGATGGCCACCCGTCCAGCTGTCACTCAGGACTGATTCTGAGATTTCCTGTTAAAACAGAAGGGACTGAAAGAGGCAGGTCCTCAACTGGAAACAGTTAACAGACATTTTCCATGGTCATAACACACAGCTTAACCTGTCATTTGACATACGATTTCTTGCCCATGTAATTGGCATTGCCCAGTGTCTATGGTCTCAGTAAATATAAATTATTTTTTGTTGTTCCTTAAAAGCAGGAAATTCTTCTTTCTGAGCTGAATAGTTCCGTATCTTCTCACACGTGTGCAGACTAGTGTTTAGGCAACAAACTCAGATTTTACGTCTCATAAATAAATAATGCATAATTTTGTTGGTTGAATGACTGTTAATGCAGAGACCAGAGTCTTCCAGAGATCAGGTATCTGAAGCCAATATTTCTATAATAATTGGGATCCAAGATAAAATATCCATCCACGTGTGGAGGAGAGAGGATTCTTTGCCTGTGAAAGGTTAAATATAGGTTTGGGTATGTGCCAAAATAAAATGAGGCAGATCAGTAAATAAAAGTAACAACAAGGTCCAGATCCCCCAGACAACCAGACTACTTTGGACACTAGTCACGAGTCCTTATTTCTAGATATAAACATTTTCCAGGACCAAGAGCTGAGTAGGGTGAAAGCAGCTTTGGAGCTGAGAGACTCTGGCAGTGATAGTTCTCCTTCAAGAGAGCTGTAGCCAAGGAACAGGACAAGGCTGGAGTCTGCATTTCGCAAGACATTGAGTTTACAGAGCTCACCTTAAAAGTGAACATGCAGAGAAAAGACAAGGCTGATGGGGGGAGGCAGAGACTTTATATCCGGAAGATTGGCTTTATGTTAACTGAGTTGTCATCAACACAAGAAAAGCAAATCCTATAGAAGCAGGTCTTCTATCACCAGATAAATCTTGAAAGGCTCAGTCTATAACCAAAGGAAAAACTAGATGTGATGGAAAATGCAGGAAAACAGTAAGAAAAAAAAATAATAGTACCTTTAAAAAAAAAAATCTCTGAACGCTTTCAGAGCAAGAAAGAAAGAAATCCCATGTTCTTTCCAAGCCTGTGGAACATCATAGCTGTTGTAAGTAGGCCAGTCCCAAAGAGACGACACGTGTTCTAAATGGGAGGAGATTATTTGCTGCATCATTTTAACATGTTTGATTTATCATTAACTAATGGAAACTTGACAGAGACTTTGAAATAATTCAACGTGTCATAAGCCTAAGGTTTGGCATTGAAAATGTTTTACTTATGGTACATTCATATGGTGAGAACATAGCCAAGTTGTTATTATTAATGAAATCCATCCTAATTCCTCTTTGTAAGATGCATTATGAATCTGCTGTTCCTAAACAAGGACTATAAACAGTTAGGACAAATTGTAGGACAAGGAGACAAAATACATTTGAAAATTGCACCGTTCAAAGCAAGTACTTGGAGGTTAAACAGAATTCCTTCAGTTTAGTGGTGAGACTGATGCACTCGTTAGGGATTTTAGATAATTTTAGAGGTTGAGAATATTGTCTAGGCAGTCCTCATGACTAACGGGGTTTTAGCAGTATTGACTAAATTTGGAATGTTTTATCCTAGTTTGCTGCAAAAGTGAGGCTTACGGGACCATGCGTTGTGCCTTTTGCCTTCTCTCAGTCAACCCAAGCAATGTTGAGCATTTTGGCTGGCTTCAGACAAGCTTGAAAGGAGTGAAAGACCTCTTTATACTAACCAAGTTCCTAATTTTTAAAAGTATTTTCTTAAACATTTTCTTGAAAACTTGGCTGAATGGAAAAGACAGGCCCAATCAAATATCATCTTGAGGGAAAGCAAGTTTGAACTCAAGCTGTGTTTGTGTGGCAGCAGCAAGCCAGTCTGTCAGTGGGTGGATCCTCTGACAAGTCAGCAGGCAGCTCGCTATTTCATTGCTCGTCAGAGAGGTTATCGTAAGGGATATAGGAATGGAGCCCTGTTCAGGCAGGTATAGTTTAGGGAACAAAGGACGTTATCTGTGGGGAATCAGGGCAATTACTCCACTGCTTACACTACAGTATGTTGTAGCAATAGGCTCTTGCTGGAGAGGAACGAATCACCCGAATGCCAATGTGGTGTGTAGTGAGACCCGTTTATTGTTTACAATACTTCTCTATTTATAGACAGTGGATTCTTGCTCATGTAACTGGTTACGTAGTGATTGGGTGTGTTCCATGTCACACAGACAGTATGCATCTCTTAAGGCACTATGATTGGATACAGGAGTTAGTTCACTCGCAGTTTCTGATTGGTTAGCGTTAATCAAATTGGAGCTAGTTAGAGATATAATTTCCCACACGATAGTGTTGCAGCTGGGTTTCGGCTGCTAAGTTTCCCAGAGAGAGTAGCATATTTTTCACAGTTCTAATTTCTGCTAGAATGATAGCAACATATGTTAGCCATCCCCACTGAGATCAATGAGTTATGTTGTGGACTGAAAGGACAACAGCGTTAAAGAACTGTGATGTAGGATCTTGAAAAGTCCCGGTGTCTAGAGAGAGCTGCCTCTGTGCTAGCGCTAATAACTCCTTACAGAACAAACTCCTAGTACTGCTTCCACCAAGGTCATGGAGAAGGCTTATAAAAACAGATTAAATTTTGTTATGTCAGGGTCTGGATGCTGTTTGAGAGAACGCTAAATAGCAATATTTTGGCAGATCTTGCTCTGACTGTTGATTTTCCAGTGACTTTGTTAATTACACAGTTTCGGCAAGTAGGACTTGAAACAGAAACATCCAAGAATAGTCTGGATCATTTGTTTTACACAATCATATATGCTGCTTTCCATTGCTTAGGGACTGCCAAGAAACAGATAAGTAGATGGCATCTTACTGCGTGGAGTTTTCAATTGTCCACAGAGGCTGAGAAATGTGATTTCATTTTGAAAACAAAACAAAATTGGTCTCATTTTCATGCCCATTTGCTTAGGCCTAATGTGCTTGTTGCTTTCCGTTCACATAGTAGATACTTGCGTCCATAATTTAGCAGCATGGGAACTTTGTATATGAACTTCTGTTTGACAGTGTTTCTCTGTACGACTCAAATGAGACCAATTCTGCTGGGCTGAAATAAGGGGCACACAAAGGAGATTTTTGGTAGGTGGCTAAAGAGATTAGCATTTGTTGAGGCAATTTATTATAGTTAAAACGATAATTTAGGGGGGTTTCCCTTCATACAGACAATTTGAATCATTCAGAACTTCGGAGTCAAGAGAAGGTTTAGGCAGAATGAATAAATGCTTGTAAAAAGGTTTTCTCTCTTCAAATTCACAGTTACTGTTTGCTATTGCAAACTGAGAAAGGGTGTGATGTATGGTGTAGCGTGCTTGAAAGAGTGGAACATTGTCTAACACCCAGCAGCCAGGATCTGGAGATTCTGTCAAATACATTAGGCTCTCTGAAGTCTTGTGCTGCTACAGCACACGCTTTTCTGGTGCATGAATTATCTGGGCTAACACAAAACAAATGACCAAAATGCTGCTCCAAGGTCTGAAGCACAAGGGGCGGCTCATGCTTTCCTCTCAGCTGATGCTGTGAAGAAGTGGACAGGCATGATTTGCATCCCTCACTCCAGGGAGAGAGGCTGTTCTGAGATACAAGGAATTCCACCTCATGTCAGGATACTCTGAGGATCCAGGCTTGTATAATGATGCTTGCTGGGTTTCTATGGGATCAGTTCCCAGCCTTCCTAATAGGTATTTCCAGAGCTAAAGTGGATGAATACTGACAGCTTCTGCTTTGTATCCTCAAAAGCTGAAGGAGAAGACAATGCTGAAAATAGTACTTAACTCCGTGCTGTTGACCCCCTACCCAACTGTGCCACATCCACATTCACAGAACCATAACCTCCCTGACTTGCATTGAGAACTAAGGAACGCATTGTTACTGACCCAAATTCATCCTATTGAGTTTCTTTGCAGCGGCATTTGACCCCAAAACTGTCCTTTTAAGCAGTATCTCTTTACTTGGAAAGAAAAAAAAAAATCACCCAGAGTTTGATCACAGGGAAACAGATTAGAGTTTAGCGTTGCTTTATTTAGTTGTAGGAACTGACAAAGGAGAATGCTCAGGAAAATAGAAAAATGTTGAGGGACTGTCAATATTTTGAACAAAAGAAAACGTAGCACTTAAATCGATATATACAGCCCCTACTGCAAAGGGAGGGCTACTGAATGACTGAGAGTACTAGGTGTCTCATGTGTTTCCTTCTTGTAATGTTCTGGGTGGCTCTATCATCTAACCTCTCAGCAGAGAGTCTGTGGTCTGACAAGGCTTGACTTCGAGTCAGAAATGTGTTTTGTTTTATAATTTATTCCTGCGACCAGTAAGGAGAAGAATGTTGTTCTCTGATACACAACTTGGACATATCGATTGCCGATAGAGAAAGTGGACCAGTTTGTTAGAATTTGAGTGCTATAGGCAGAACTGGGTTTATTTTCCGATGGAGAGCCTTCATCTGAACATGCAGTAGGTGCCCCTGGTGATTCCTGTGCAATGACTTCAAAATAGCCTGATCTCGAGCTCATGAAAAAAATCTCAGAGTCATGCCAAGCTGATAAAAAGGCAACAAATCTTTGTACTTCTTCTGGAAAAAAGACTGGAAAAAACAAAAAAGCCACCTTACTCCAAATTCCTCAAAAGCAAGGCTCTGGAAGATGAGCCAGTGGTTTCAGAAGGCAAGTCCCAAACCACCTCACTGTAAAGATGTTTATAATATATAACAATACATATGCAGTAGGAATTTTTAACATGTTATGATGGAGTTTGCTGTAAATTGTCCCTCACGGAGTTCACTGAATGGGTGGGGAAGAGAAAAAGATGATTTCCTGCCTGATTCCAGCTGGTGGTGTCCATTCTGAACTGTGCTGACCAGTGCTGGCTCTGTGGCGGCAGAGCAGGAGTTGCAGCCCTCCTGTGCTCTGCTGCTCCTCTCTGGACCTGCTGTCTGTTCTGTGGGCCTACACCAGCACCAACGTAGCAACTGGGAAAAAAGTGTCTGTATGCTCTCTGTGGAGCTGGGCCAGCAAGCCTCTTCCTACTGAAATAGATTATAGGTGCAAAATGGGCTTTTATTGATACGGTGTACGTGCCCTGGGAAAACACCAACAGCTTTAATACCAGTGTAACTATGCTCTCTTGGGATTTTGCCTGTACGGAAATGCCCCCAAAAAGTAACAAATCCCTCACCCTGTTACTAATCTAACAAACATTGGTATGATGCAGGCGTGATCTCATACTGTCAGATTTGATGTCATTAGTGAAATACTATCACAGGAAGTCATCTACCAACTCTTTCGCTATTAGCAGTACTTGCAGAAGAAAGTCCAGTATTAGTGAATCTGGTTTTATCAAAAGACTTACAGTGCCTCATGCTTGACTTCACGATCCTGGAGAACTGAACGCAGGAGAGTCAGCAGTGTTGGGTTTGTTGTTTAAAAAGGAGGGAGGGAGTATGTTTGAGGTCTTATGATTTTAAGAAAACTAGCTAATGTGGTTTTGTTGCAAAAGGAACTGAAAAATTCCTTACCATTGAGAAAGTGAAGTCAAAGCACAGAAAAGAGGGAATTTCTCAATGCTTTCTAGTTTTATTTCGAAAGTGTCTCGGGTGTGATTTTTAAAAATAGATTCAGAGCTGTCCTTTCTTCCTTCAGGTACTAAAAAAAACCAAAAAAAAAACCCTCCAAAGAAAAAACCCCAAAACATTGTTGGGGGCAGGAAGGAACGTAAGACGCAATATTCTGGATTTGTTCCTTCCTTGGTCAGTTCTTTTGTTGCTGGGGGAGAAAAAGCTTTCTGGCTCTTTTCTCAAAGCACTAAACTAACAGCGAAGGAAAAAATAAAAAGAATATAGGTATTTTTCAAAGTTTTCAGAGTTGCCCATAACCACGTGGCATTAAGGCACTTGTAACATAGTGTATATGACCTACCATATCCACTGACTGTGACCTCAAACTGAGAAAGGTAATTCACTTACCTACTTAGAAAACCATCTCAATGTTCAGGAAAAACTTGATGGTGTAACCCTTGCTCTGTTTAATTCATTAGGAAGTTTCTGTGGATTTTAATGCAACTAAAATTTTACCCTGAGACCCACAGCAACAGCATGAGGCATTTGCAAGCGTGACTCGAGAGCCGTGCTGTAACTAGAGGACTGTCTGACTGATAGATGAGAAAACTCAGCAGGGATACGGCAAGCAAGAAAGGACAAGCTCTCTTCTCCCTGTAGAAGTGGACACCCTGTAGAAGTGTCTGTCATGGGAGTTGTGTGTCTTCCTCTGACATACACGTTACCTATGATTTTCCAGGAGAAAATACTGTTGCCAGTCTTGCAAATCATGAATGGTTAAAAAATATTTACTTTAAAAATACATCGTTTGGCTAGCAAGGGAAGCAGCTCGATGTGGTCCAACTTGTCCCCACGTACGTTCCAGGGGTATGTCTGCTTCTCAGAGCCTCCAGATACACCTGGCCCTTCTAGACCTAGCAAAGATAAGGAAGCTGGAGCTCAGTAAAGAAAGAAATGAACGTGGCTTTTAGCAACTTTCTGCAGGTGTAGGAGTTGTAAATGTCTGCTTTCGTATTTGTCAGAATTCCACTCTCTGTTAGTGTTCTTATAGCCACCAACAAAACAGTAATTTGGAGCCCAATTACTTATAACAGGGATCAATCCTCTCTTGATCCTCATCCCTGTTCTCCAGAGAACTTCCTTAACCAGGAAATTATGAGGGTTAATTACAAAATTATCTTCAGCACGAGCTCAAGTACATCAGCACAAATTGAGAGGAAACAGAAACTACTGGTGCATTTGTGGTCTCCTTCAGCAGATCCATGCGGGCCTAATCCCATCCTCCTGCTGTCTGTGTGAGCAGTCTTATCCCTGGTCGAAAGAGCCCGACCCTAAGGTAAGGAGAGGTGAGAGCACAGGGAGAGAGGATGCTGGCCACGTTTCACAGCACTCTAGTGTGAACTATCCTGGGGAGCTATCCCTTGTCCCTTAGCCCGGGGGGAGGGATGCCCCCAGGCAATGAGGCAGTGCTGTTGCTCAAAGGCCCCTGGGATGCTGCCTGCACCTTCCAGCTTCTCAGTACTCTGGTGCGAGGAACCCACATCATTAAGCTGAGGAGTTACAAGTGAAATTTGCCAGCCAGCGCCACAAAGACCACACAGGAGGGAATACAGGAGGACAGGAGAGAACCGGGTGGCGATCTTGCTCTAGTTGGTAGAAAATTGCACATCTGTGGTGCCGAAGAGGTGGGCTTACTATTGTTAAAAGAGATGGTTGTCTTGTGTGGCTGGCTATGGAGTATTGTCTTGTGTGCTGGTAAATGGGCACTTCATCCACTTTGATATCCTGCAGTGGAGTTTGCTGTCTGGGCAAACATGGTCCTAACCTTTAAAGCAGCTATTTTTGGCTGGAGCTGGATGACACGGTGTGCTTTCTTCTTCAGGCATCACAAAACAGAGGCTTTGGTGTCTTTTTGCTTATGTCATTTGAGGTTTTTTGTTTCACGTTTAATTGGCAGAACAGCAGCGCTGCTGATAGTAGGTATAAAAGTGCCACATAATTACTAGCTTAGACTAGTTAAAACATGGAACTGATGTGTGGACCTGCTCAGTGGAGCAAGAGTTCCTGAATCCTCTGGCAGGCATTAGAGGTACTAGTGGTTTTTAAAGGCTGAGAAGGCACCTCATGCCACTGAGGCTGGGACAGCTGGGCACCCCTACAAGTAGAACCAGGTCCAAGTTTGAGGCTCAATCCCTCCTTCCTTATCTATTGTCTACCCAATAGCCATTAAAGTCAGCAAGAAGGATGGAAGCTGCAGCCCCCCAGCTGCCTTGATTTCGTCATTGGGAAAACTACCTACAGGTTAGTGTTTACATAAAGCCCAGTTCCGTGCAGGTGGTCTGTGCTGTCTGCGGCTCTGGTAGCTGGGGGAGTGAAAATGCTGAGCGTTTTCCTGTGGTGTAGGATTAGTCTTGACTGTAATGTCTCTCTAAGGAGCTGCTCTAATTAATGCAAAATACTCTAGTTACTACTTAATAAATACAGAGGCCCTTCAAAATAGCACAGAATTAAAAGCCTTTATTTAATAGTGTCTAGAGTTGAGGTACGAGTTAACCTTTCAAATGCTGTGGTGCTTCCTGGCAGCGTCCCATGCTAGGGACACGTGAGGGAGCAGCATCGAGGCCCTCCCGGGGTGCCCCAGGGGCTCCAGCTGCCACGGGAAGGATGGCAGAAGAAGAGGTACCTTCACACAAAAACACTGCCAAGGGGAGGGCAGGGTCACCTAGTCCGTATGCAGCAGTGGGCACTCCTCGGGGCCGAGCTCTGAGAACAGCAGCCCTTTCTCTGCCGCCCTCGTTGCTTGCTCCCGTTAGGCACGGCACAGGCGAACGGGAGGGGAATGCTGACTGTTCCCGGGCTCGGAGGGTCTGAGCGCCCAGGGGGAGACGGGGGCTCTTCCGGAGGTCTCCCCGAA
>NW_010426671.1:6861-10242 GCF_000710305.1 Buceros rhinoceros silvestris | reverse complement strand
GTTCCTCCATGTTGAACCCAGGACACTGCTTAAAGGTTGAATGATCATGAAGGCTATAAAACCCCTGAGCTTAGGAAGCTCTTCATGCTGAATTTTTATGGGAGCTTTGAACAGCATCAGTCCCATTAGTAAAGAAATACATTTAACCTCTTCAATCTGCTGGTTTACCTCCTACGGCTCCAATCCGTCAGGATTCTTCGGTGTATGAGCACGTTTAAAATGAGAGCGGGAGCATGAATAGACTGGACTTCGGGCTTTGATGTAGGTTTTTAATAAAGACACTGCTCTGCAGCTCGCACAAAACTGTTATTACTTAATGTTTTCCCAGGGCCAGATTGATTGAACCATCCTACACTAAACTGATTATTTATGTAGCAGTTATAGGAGTTTGGGAGGAAAACAAAAGCTCAAGGGTCTTAACGTGTTTTGTCAGTGACTGGAACTCAGGTGAAGCTGCCTCATTTCTTTGGCAGCTACATTTAGGGTAGAGTAGAAATGAAACCCCACTCTTCCCTCCTGTAGAGGAAAGCTGATGCCCTCAACTGCCATGTGAAGTAGTTAGTTACCACTCTACACGTCCTACCTCGCAGTAACTGGAGGATAAATGCATATTTACTAGAGTAGCTGTGCCTTGGCTTACTCAAAGACAACTTACATGCCCGCGTCACAAATGACATGTTCTCTTAGATCAGAGCTCGTGAGACGGGCTCGGGTGCGTATTCACCCCCTTCTTTGCTGCTGAGCTCTTGATTCAAGCAAGAGCTAACAGAGGGGCATCACCCTTCTTTAAAAGTACTTCCTTCAAGAAATTGAAAGCTCTCAAAGGCTCAGGGTGTGCGTTTGAGTGTGTGTATATATGCATGTATTCATAATCTCCTGTGGCAACTGTCATCCTCTTTTTATTAAAAATCTCTCACGCATAAATACAGTTATATATAAATTACATGTAGGAGTTGCTCCCTCCTATATCCTAAGAAGAGTGCAGAGTAAGGGAAGATACAGGGCAGAAATGTGCTTCCCTGACATTAACATTTTGTGCCTGTGTAAAAAAGTAAAAAGACTACCTATAATTAGAGAGTGCGATCGAAGAACAGCAATCCTTCTCTTGTTTTTTGCTCTTCTTTTACACTCAGGACTGTGGGTCACTTCCTAGCAAGTACAGGAACCTACTAGACTGCAGCAGGTCAGTCAGCTGAGGATGTCGCCCTCCCTGCTGGGAAGTGATGGTACAGGAGCTCTGCTCCAACACTGCGGAGATGTAAGTGGAGAGAAGGTGGCTTAAGGCAGGCTTGCAGGGCATCCCTCTGAAAACAGCAGAGACACAAGCAGAGGGGAAAGTAAGTCCTTCCACAGGGTTTGTTCTTGGTTATTTCTAAAATATGAGATACGAGGCTTGAACAAAGAGCTGAAAGTAAGTAGATAAGAACCACGTGACGCCTGAAGAGCTGTATGTGCAGAACAAGTGAGTGAATTCAGGGTGTGCCATCAGTCTTCTAAAGATGCAACTCAGGGTGGAAGAGTGTTTTTTCCAGTTAAAAAAAATGGGAAGAAGCTGTTTTCAATGCTGCCTTTAGTTTCAGAAGGGAAATGCTACCTGTCCAGGGAAGAGTCTCTGAAGAGTGGTAACCACTGTGGTGGAACTATCTTTATAAAGACAGGGTAAAATAAATGCATCCTAGCCTGAAAGAAGATGTCATAGAAATGGTTCCAGTGTCATCCACAGTAAACGCTTTGCTTCTGAGTAAAACCTCGAGGCAGTCCTGTCACACACATGGAAAGGAAGGTGCTGCAAATCCTGTGGACATAGCCCCAATATTTCTTAGCGTTCTATACTGTGAAGGGCAAGCACAGGACACTTCACAGGAATAAAATCCCTCCCTTTACCCTTTGGAGTGAGTATATTTTCTACCAGCATTGAATGTCACTGCTGCAAAGCTTGAAGTAAGATCTGCACTGGAAAACTTCATTATAAGGTTTTAATAATATGAAAACTAAATTCCATGGCAAATGTTGGGGCTGACTGGTGTTCTGAGGTGTCTTTATGCAAAGTCTGCTGCCAGTTCAAATTAACATCTAACATAACTAGACCTGGAATGAGAAGTGACTGTGTGAGTGATGAACAAGCCCCAATTTTTGTCCTTGCTCATGCCCTGCCCTGAGGTTAATCCTCCCTCCTTCAGCACAGCTCCTCAAAAGCTTATGGAAAAGGTGTCAAATCATGGTTCATAAAGTTTAAACAGGGAACAAAAGTATTTTATTGTAACTTAAATGTCACTAGTGCCTGCTAGAACCTCGCATGTGGTGCCTGCGTCCTTCTGCAGGAGGGAGGTGGACTCTCCTCTCTGCCGGAGTCCAGCTCTGAGCCCTGGGGTTAGGTCTGTCCGCAGACAGCAGGTAACCACACAGTTGTCCCTGTGCAGGGCACAATGCTAACAACGGTTACCCGGTTGTGTCTGGATTAAAACGGGATGTTTGTGTGGTGATGAGTGCCAGGGCACACCTCTGTGTGTTTAGGTACTTGAGCTCTGCTGCAGAGAAAATGTGCTTAATAATCTGAGGTTACAAAAAATATATATGCAAAATGTAAGTAATGGAAACAAGTGTATTTATGGCATTTAAAATCATACAGGGCCAGTCAGCAATACCCCTCTTTTGGAGGTGCTCTCCTCCCGAACCGCTGCAGGTGCTGGTGGTGTAAGGATGTTGCCTCCATCCTCACACCACATCCAGTGGGCCAGAATTTTTAAACAGCCTGTTAGTCCCTGAGTGTGGAGGAAGGTCCCTGACCAGGATCTTCAGCGTGGTCAAGGAGGGAGGTCGGTCTCATGGTTTTCTCAAGAAAATTCTGAAAGTCCCAGTAGGTGCTGCTGTCTCTGCATATAAGCATCTAAAAGCTCTGCACATCTGCCCTGTGAGCCTGCGGAGGCTGAGTGCTGCAAAACAGCACAGGTTTTGTTTCTGCTGGATTTTGAGTGAGCTGCTGGAGGGAAAGGGGGCAGAGCACCCCGGGAGAGCAGGCTCACCCAGCCAGGGAGGCAGCAGCAGGTAGAGGAAGCCGAGAGGCAAGTGCTGGCGGAGTGGTAATGAGCTGGCTGAATGAACTTGCTGCCCCGGTTGCTCCCGTA
This sequence comes from Buceros rhinoceros silvestris, assembly GCF_000710305.1. Lineage (NCBI taxonomy): Eukaryota > Metazoa > Chordata > Aves > Bucerotiformes > Bucerotidae > Buceros > Buceros rhinoceros. Next base: position 7,117 of record NW_010426671.1, on the reverse strand, counting down.
GCTGGGGTCAATGCCTTGCCTTTGCTTGCTAAATCACGGCTCTTCTCTTGCCACCCAGCCTGATGTTGTGGGTTATGCATGATGCTCCTGGAGTGGTGGGCAGCAGGCTGTGGGTGAGAGTGGGAGCTCCAGAGCTCGCTGGCAGGAGGGACCCCAGACCCCAGTGCCAGGCAGCGTTGTGGTAAGCTCCCTACCTGACAGTCAACGATGCTGAGAATGCTAGCTCTGTGTAATTAAGACACGGCACATCTTGTTC
>NW_010426671.1:3156-6756 GCF_000710305.1 Buceros rhinoceros silvestris | reverse complement strand
AGCAGGTTTTTATTCCCAAGCGTTGCTTCTGCTGAGCTCTGCAGGGACCTTTCCCTTGAGCCAGCCCTGAAGGATGGAAATTTGTTCTTAGGAATGCATGTCAGTCAGGGTGATTTTCCAGGCAAAGCCTGAGCATCCCTGTGTGTCTCCAGGCAGTGGAAGAGGGAAAAGCCTGTACACTGGTCCTCTCTGGAGACCCTGATGGAAAAGGCAGGGAGGTGATGAGGGGCTATGCCCTGGCTGGGGTTTTGTTCTCCCGCAGCAAGGGCAAGGCTAGCTGAGTGAGCCAGGCAGCACGACTTGGAACTCTTGGGTCTCAGGGAACCAGAGGTAGGTGCACACTCCTGCCTTGCAGGTAAGTAACACCGGCTGCCCTGAGCACTTTCTGCTGTGGTCTGTCCATCCCAGAACCACTCAGCAATAACCAAGTCAGCAAAGGCATGTCTGGATGATCACTGCTCTGCCAACGGAACGGCCATGATCGGGGCAGACTTCCCTGGAAGAGAGTTTGTCATTTTTGTTAGCCTATTTTTTTAGGCTGGGCTCCGCTTGAAGCAGCTTGACCTGACAGCACCACTTACAGAGGGGTATTTCCCTCGTAGTCCTGGATGTGCGCTGGCTGCTGAAGGGTGGGAAAGCTTTCAGCAGAAAGAAAACTCACTGCGTAGGTGATGCTGGTGTGTCTGGTTGCTGCGTGCTCAGGGCCCATCGCTGGTGACCCCTTGGCTGTGTGCTGCTGGGTGCGTTGCTCCGCTGCTGGCTCGAGCTCGAGGCTGGAGCGTGTGAGCCCTTGCAGGGACAGGCAGTCTGGAGGGACTCCGTGTCTGCAACATTTGAATGTTTGAATTCCTGAATGAAGGAAAAATGAAGTGAGCCACAGACTGGTTCAGAACTGGCCCAGGAGCAGAAGCTGGGGAAGAGACAAGCTTAATCTCGTTTTTAATATTTTGGATATTGCAGACTGGTGAGTTCTCATCCTCTTTATGCTTAATGGAGTTTTATTATTTAAAATGTATTTTTAAAATTTAGGTAATAACTAAATAAATCCCCACTGCTACTTAAGGCACCTTCTAAATGGAGTTCAGCAAAGCTGCTTGGTGAGCAAAAACTGGCCCAGTGCTCTGGAAGTGGAACACATTAAAGCAGCACTGCGTCGGCCTCGGTGTGATGGGAGAAAGCCTAGTTAGAAACTTGCTGGCCTCAGGATGTCCCCACCCCATGCTCACCCCGTGATGGAAAAACCATTGAAAGTTACAGGAAAGCCTCATATAACACGAGGACTTTACTGAAATTTCCGCAAAGCTTTTCAGAAGCAAGAAACATATCTTAATAAGCAAGAACTAAAAAAAAAACCACCTCCCTAAAACTTTAATTGCTGGTCTATAGCGCTGGAACTGGCAATCTTGCTTTTAACATGTCTGCTGTACAGCTGGATTGTCAGCCACTGAAGATATTAGTTTATAATTAAAATGCTGGCAGTTCCTTAATTATAGGCACTGCTACAATATCATTCACCACTGTAATTCTTTGGCTTTCTGATGGGGAACATGAGAAACTATTTTTCTTCAGGATCTTCAAATAAAATATTATTGGAAAGGATACGGTCATCATGTCAGTCTACCGGGGGAAAAATGTATGGTGCTGGTGTGATGCACAGCATGAATGTTTAGCAGGAGACTCTGCAGGCAAAACTGCTTCCAGAAAAAAAAGTTCCAGGCTGAGGTTTTCAACCACCCAGGCTGAGGGGAGCGTAAGATCTGACATGATAAATGCTGGGGTTGTTCTCTCCCCTTGGCTGCTGGAAAGCTGCAGTGGCTGCACTGATGGCAGAGGTAATAATGCTGTCCCTACCTCTTCATCTCCTATTTTGCTGAAGAGAACAAAAAAAAAAAAAGGACTGTCATCATCAGAGGAACATTTTTAACCTGTTCAGCGCTCTGTCTCAATGAGCAGCAGCAGAATTGCACGCTACCTTTGGTGGCCAGATCCTGGCACACGAAGCCCTGAAGGCTGGGGGTATGTCACATCCAGGCAATGCTGCCCAGTTGTGTGACAGAGCCCAGCTTGACCCATAGCCACAGAGACCTGGGACAACAGCATGGTGGCCAGTAAGGGAACATTAACTGGATAGCAAGCAGTAAAAATTTCCCAGTGGGAATGGTCAAGCACTGGAACCGAGACCCGGAGGAGCTGTGGGATCTTCATCCCCGGGGTCACTCAGGTCCAGGCTCTAAGTAACCTGGCCTAAATCCGAAGCTGGCCCTACTCTGAATAGGAAGTTGGACTAGAAACCTCCAAAGATCCTTTCCAGCCTAAATCATTGAATGATCCTGTATGGCCAGTGCAGGTACCTTACTTTTACCTGCAAGTTAAGATCAAGAGAAGCAGGGCACCTGGTGTGCAGGAGGGGACAGGAGGGACGTGAAGCAGTGTGCCCAGGCACTTCAGGTCCCTTCCACCACACCAGGAGCTGTTCTGCAATGGAGCTCCAAGAACAGACACCTCAGGGCGATTCAGTGTCTTTCTGGCTTGGGCACATGGGCCAAGGAGCTTTACAGCATTTTAGCAAATAGACACAGCCTGCTCCTGTTGCAGTCCCTGGAAATTGCAGCTGAAAGTAATGAGCAGGAGAAGGACCAGGTGCCGAACCCAGCCCGCTGCGCTGAAGGGCTCCTGGCAGGCACAGCAACAGGCAGGTAGCAATCTGGAGATAAGACAGCTGGGAATCTTTCTTGTCTCGATTGCCCTGACGTATCCACGTGATCAGTTCATTGTGGTTGGTTGCTATTATTTCTTGGTGAAATTGCTGCTCTCTGCTCTGTGTACCCAGTTGCTTCCCCCGCCACTCCCCTGAGAGATGAGCAATTGTAAAGCAAACAAGCGGAGGAAGTTTGACAATGGGTGACAACAGGACAATGTGAAATAGCGAGGTATGTAGCCGAACTTTCCAGTGCTTCTTCTAGTGTCAAGACAAATAATAATAATGATTATTCACTGCTCCGCTGTGCCTCTGTGTATGGCTGGCAGAGGCGTGGCGGGGGGGCTCTGGGCTGGCTGGACAGAGAAGCTGTGGCAGTGACGGGTGTAAGGCATGGGTGTAAGCCATGGTCAGAAGAAATGGGGCCACTGACATATGTGTGTTGATTTAATCAGTTTAAGCTTCTAGAAGTGCTTTTGTACACTGTACCCGGCAGTCTGCAGGGTTTCCAGTTGCGGGGTTGGGCTGTACGTGCATACATGCACATACAGAGGCTATAGGTCTAGTCCTGGAGAATGGGAACAAGGCAGGGACAATCATCTCAGTAAACTTGCTTTTCCTTTCTTTTTTGTTTCCTGTTTCTTCTGCTCTCCCAAGAAAACAAGTCCACTGGCTAGCATCTCTTACGTGATCACTGCAGGCAATGCAGTAGTTTAATGCTGCTCTGAGCATTCTGCCCTGAGGATTTGTTATGTTTTAGCTGTTTCTCCCCATGGAGCTCTGTCCCGTGGTTTCTTGTCGTTCCCAGCCAGGCTTGGTCTGCAGCTGGCTGCATGCAGGTTACAAGGTTTTTGAAGCCCTCTGCTTGCTACTTGCATTAGCAGGAGAAAGTAAATATTCCC
>NW_010426671.1:0-3060 GCF_000710305.1 Buceros rhinoceros silvestris | reverse complement strand
ATTCTTGTCCTCAGGCACCGTTAATGGCATAAACCATCTTTCGGTTGGCAGCAGGCTTCAGCGGGAACTGGCACACTTGAAAAACCCCTGACATCAGCTTAGAGAGCATCCACAGGCCAAGTAAACACTGCTGAAGCCCAGGCCTGTGGGAGCGGGGAGCAGGCAGCTCCGGGCACAGTCCGCAGTCCCTCGGTGTGTTGCCAAGGCTGGGCTTGCACAGCGCAGCCTTCCGCTGGTCCCGCAGTCAAAACACTGTGAAAACGCTGTGCTGCCAAACAACCCTTTTGCTTTCCTTAGGACTTTGCCCTCAAACCACACTATGATGGTTTTGTTTCTTCTCATTTGATTTTGTTTTATCTGAGCAGTTTTGCCTCCTCTGCACCATTCTCAGCACAGCCCCTGACCCAGATCGTAGGAGCAGTGTTGTTTCCTTCTTGCCATCGCTCTGTCCCCTCGGAGAAGCACTTGTTGGGCGCTAGCTACAGCCCTTATACAGTATCTAGTGAATCAGCATCATACCAGAGGCCTGAAACACAGGCAAACTGTTTTGTTTTATTGCACGTTACATTATTTGGTGTAGGATGGTATAGGCATACCAGTGTCAGCTGAGGCACTTGTAGGACTGGGGTCTGGGTTTAGTCGGGTCAAGCTTAAAGAATGTCTCTACCTGCATCTTGAAAGACACTGCAGTGGGACACAAATCCCCTTTTGACATCTCTTTACGTTCAGTAAATGTGCTGGTGATTTACTGTATTGGAGCAAGGTGGTTACACAAGGGTGTGCTCGTGTGCCTCAGGATCCTTCACCATTGCTTGTGCAGTCGGTGAAGCAGCTGGCAGGTTTGATGGGTTAGGCAGTAAGGAGGGGAAAGGGGGAGAATGAAAGCACAAGTTAAATACAATCATAATCTGTCTATTCAAAGAGGGATTTGCTGTCTCTTACAGCATCCTCCTGAATGTGTAGTACTGCAAAGTCAAACCCAAACACACCCCAAATGTGCTTCTCTGCTCCCCCAGCTCTTCAGCAAAGCCTTTATGTCCAGGCGTGTCCTGGGGAGCACCTCCCACAGGGCCAGCCCAGCTCCATGCCCCCCCTCACTGCCACCCTCTGCCCTGTGTACACAGTCAAAGGGACCCACGGGCTTTGCCAGAGCCCACACAACGTATGGGAAGAAATCTTCCCTTGGCTTTGTTGGATTTTAGGGGGCCAGGAACAGTTGGTCCTGGGTTTTTTGTTCTCTCTGTCAATGGGCTGAGGAGTGGTGGAAAGAACCTGCCTTCGTATATGAGAAACTGAATGAAATGTGCCCTGACAGGATGAGCCCTGAGATGCAGAAGTTGTCTCATTATTTCAGTGAATCCTGCTGCTGTTACACACCAGCAAGTTGTTTTGATGCTCACATTTTATTTGACCAAGGCACAGGTCTCCCAGGAAAGGTTTCTGCCATCAGGACCATCCATTTTCCTTCAATCACTTCTCAAGTCACCTCAATAAATGTTGTGTGGGTATGTCAGAAGGGCAGAGATCTCACAGAGCTCTACAAGCTCTGAAAAATAATCATCGTGGTATCAGCCAAGCCAGGGAAAATCTCCAGTGCAACCCGTCTCCCGACACCAGGGCACTTGTGGATGCGTAGGCAGGTAGTGGATTCTCCCAGCATGGGAGATGTTCCCGCCGTGCTTTCGCACCTTGCTGGGTACTGGGGACACTAATAACATGGATGGCAGGGGTGGTGGCCCCAGCGCTCCGTGGCCCTTCCCATCTTTAGCAGTCACAATAACAAAGCGAAGCAGATTGGATCCAAAAGCTTTCTGTGAATTCATGCAGAGTGAGTCAGAAGACTAATGCTAACAGGCACACAGAAAACAAAGCAATCAAGACATCAATTATTTTTTTCCAGTTTTCCTGTCAAATAATATCCCCCTTCAAATTTCCATGTTTCCTGAATGTAACAGGGAGAAGCTGTTCTGGACAGTGGCGGTTGTTTCCATGTGTCGTGTCTAAACTTGTCTCTTGCACTTGATCACTGACCAGAGGATTTTGGCTTCAGCTTTGAAGCTTAGTGTCATCTGGGGTTTTTTTTGGCAACAATACGATGTTTTTGGGAAGATATTTTAACTGAAATAGGAGGTAACACATGGAGATCTTGGTGCAGCAAGTTCAAAGTGAAGATGAATTTCACTTTGGTTTGTATAAGGAGATGTAAATATTTATGCTTTATGTTAGAGCCATTGGAAAAGTGGCTGCAAACAACTTGCACTGCTGACTTACAAATTATGTTGGGTTTTGTTGCAAAAGTGCTGCTAGTGGGGCTGTTTGTTACAAGCAGTACACGCTGTTATTTCCCGCATATACTTAGGATGAAACTTTTTTTTCTAAGAACACAATCCTTTCCTCCTTAGAGATAAACCATCATTTTCAATTCTCTCACTGGTGACTTTTCAGTTGCAAGCAAACTGGTAAAGCATAAAAAGCATTGTTTAGTTGGTTTACTTTTTATTTTTCCTTAATGTGAGAGCACTTCAAAAAGTGTCTGGGCTGTTGACTATTTTAATGAATTCTCGTGCAGTATAATGCTTTTAGCAAACTTTTGCTGTTTCTCACCATGATGCTGCAAATCCTGAGCATCCCGGTATGAAATGATCCCGAAATGTCTCTCACCTTGGCTGCCAGGACTGGGTGTGCTGGGTGCCAGATGGTGCTTGGCCCCTGGAGCAAGTGCCTGCCCTTGCGTGGGAGAGGCAGCTCGGAGGGTTTGGTTTCTCTCCCCTCTTTAACAGGAGCGAGAAAATTAAGTATTGGTGGTTACCATCTGCTTGTGGGGTGCTACAAAGAGCAACGGTTTGGGGGTTTTAGGAAGGGCTTTGGGAACCCGGCTCGTTCAGTTGAGATGTTGAAGGCACCGGAAAAACCCCTCTGTGGCTTTTCACTGCCCCCGACCCCGCTGGGGCTGTCTGCGCACGGAGAACTGAGACCTAAAACGGTCAGCAAGGTTTAGAAAGGACTCGCACGGGCGGGAAGCGATGGAGACGCACGCACCGAGTCCCGCAGCACACGCTC
>NW_010426670.1:2114-2321 GCF_000710305.1 Buceros rhinoceros silvestris | reverse complement strand
ACCCCCTCCCCGACACCCCCATCCCAGCGGGAACCTGCCCCCAAACGCTCTGGATTGAGGAATTCTCCTGCTTTTCGGGGTTGGGATTTTCCTGCCGAGCTCGGCAAAGCTGAAAAAGCTGATTTTTCGCCCCAAATCGCTCCACTTTGCTCATTCAAGGCTGCCCGGCAGCCTGTGAGCTGGCGGCACCGGGGGGCCGTCCCCATC
>NW_010426670.1:988-1312 GCF_000710305.1 Buceros rhinoceros silvestris | reverse complement strand
ATGGGCTTTGCCCCCCCGCCGCCATCCCCTCGCTGAACTGGGAAGTGCCCAGTTTCTGCACTGGGAATGGGTCGGAGCAAGCTCGCTCCAGCAATCGCCGCCCGCAGGACTAATCCCCATTACCTAATTAACACGCTGAATAATAATTAGTCAGGTATTTCTTTGCTCTTCAGTCATCAAAAGTCCTTTGCCGGGGCACGTTCGAGAGCCGGCCCCGGACATCAAACGCGGTTCTGCTAACTCAGAAGGAAGAAAAAAAAGTACTCCTCACGCTCGGCCCCGGGGCGGGGAGCGTCACCCCACCGCCCCGGCCTCACGACCAGG
>NW_010426670.1:0-812 GCF_000710305.1 Buceros rhinoceros silvestris | reverse complement strand
GTTTTCTGGGGGGCATCACCCTCCCAGCGTGATGGAAGTTGGTTTTTGGGGAGTGGTTTCATCATTTCAAGATGATGCAATTTGATTTTTGGGGCCATCACCATCCCAGGATGATGCAACTCGATTTTTAAGGGTTCATCGCCATCCCAGGATGGTGCAATTTCAGTCTGGGGGTCATCGGCCTCCCAGGACGGCGCAGTTGGGTTTTTTTGGTGTTCATCATTGTGCCATTTGTCTTTTAGGGGTTCGTCACCCTCCCAGCATGATGAAATTTGGTTTTTTAGAGTTCATCACCCTCCCAACACAATGAAATGTGATTTTGGGGGGTTCATCACCCTCCCAATATGATGAAATATGATTTTTGGGGGGCTCATCACCCTCCCAGCACAACGTAATTTGATTTTGGGGGGATGCTCCCAACCAAGACTCACCTGCCCCCTCCATAACCCCGAACCCCAAACTCTTGACTCAGCATCTCCCAGAAAATTCTGGAGGCAAATTGCAAAACTCATGACTTGACCCGTTCCTCTCCGAGAAGAAAGAGCCGAGGCCGCCAGCTCGCCTCCGGAAAAATTAACCTCCCCCAAAAACCGTCTCCGTCAGCTTTGGGGTTTATTCCAATTTCTATTTAGGCTTCAGAAATAATGAAGAACGTCGGGTTGGGTGAAGAGTCAACGAGCACGCCCGGGCCCGGCGGGGGCGAGAAAGGCGGATGCCTCGTGGGTTTGGGGCTGTTCGCCTGGTTTTGGGGGGTGATGGATAAAACCGGTGGGGAACAGCCCCCCACCCTCCCGCCCCCCCGCCCCGCCCCG
>NW_010426669.1:19460-19724 GCF_000710305.1 Buceros rhinoceros silvestris | reverse complement strand
CGACTCACCGAGAGGATGCGGTCTCCCCTTCGCAGCTCCCCACTGAGGTCAGCGGGGCCTCCAGCCAGGATGAAGGACACGAAGATCCCCTCGCCATCTTCCCCTCCAACGATGTTGAAGCCCAGGCCGGTGGAGCCTTTGTGCAAGATGATTTTCCGTGGCTCCCTGGAAGGACAGACATGGAACGGGGAGACATGAGGGTGAGGAGCTGCAAAGCTGGTGACAGGGTCAGCCATGCCTGAGATTCCTGGCACACCCACGGGG
>NW_010426669.1:18824-19307 GCF_000710305.1 Buceros rhinoceros silvestris | reverse complement strand
TGGAGTCACCCCAAGTGTGACCTGGCGCGACTCAGCTCTCAGCACCATGGAGGCTGATAAACCGGGAGAGGTGCAGGCAGTTGCATGAGTGACATGAGACAGGGCATGGATGGAGACAGAGCATCCACCGTGAAATCACACACAGAAACATTGACTGCGAGGTGGCATCACACGCTGTGAGTCTGGATATTGAGAATGCTGTGGGCATGCTGGGAGAGGGGGATGAAGCCCCTCTCCACCCAGGCATCCCATCAAGCATGCCTGCAACCCCACATACCCCATGCCACAGGCCCTGCGTGGCTCAGCAGAAATCCTACATTTTTTGATGATAATTCTTTTGCAGCTCCAACAATAGGCAGGCAAAGGCAGAAAATCTGCCTGGTATTGTAAAAATCCTGTGTCAATTTTCAGGTGGGAAAAACCCCCAAGTCTGATGGGAACAACGGCGGGCTCCACGCCAAGGCGCGGAATCAAAAAGAAAAG
>NW_010426669.1:14660-18700 GCF_000710305.1 Buceros rhinoceros silvestris | reverse complement strand
GTCTGATGGGAACAACGGCGGCTCCCAGCTCAAGCGCTGAATTAAAATATGAAGGAATAAACGATGCCAGACGATTGGCGCAGGCTGGCAGTGACTGTCAGCCAACACAACACTGGGAACCATCAGTGCATCCGCTGTGGTGGCCGGCTGGACCCTGGGCACTCCAGCAGGTACCACAAGGACTGAGGACTTGCCAGTGACCTCAGCAGCCTGATTAATCTCACACGTGCTGGGGAGCAGAGGGATGTCTCTGTCACCAAACACAACATTGGGAACCTTCATTGCATCCGCTGTGGTGGCCGGCTGGACCCTGGGCACTCCAGCAGGTACCACAAGGACTGAGGACTTGCCAGTGACCTCAGCAGCCTGATTAATCTCACACGTGCTGGGGAGCAGAGGGATGTCTCTGGGAGATGGTAAGAGAGACGCTGGAGCCCCAGGCATAGCACTGGCTGAGGGCACTCGCAGAGACCCTAAAATGCTGGCAGGCTTGTGCTAAGGGGACCCTGGAGCACCGGGGGGCTGCCCCCACCCTCCAGCTACTGGTGGGCTCAGGTGGCATGAATGGAGCAGGTACCCAGGGGAATGAAGTTTGGCTGAAAAGACAGCACGAAGCCCTGCAGCCTGGCAGTATGCTCCCAGGCTACTCTTGCAAGAAAACATCTTTTTCAACACCCTGGGCCAGGCTAGAGCATCACTGCCATCACCTGGGCAGACGGCGGAAGGTTTTGTTGCTTTCATGAATGCCAACAGCAGGATTTACCTCCAGGGACACAAGCCAGCACCCCAGGAAGAGTCTCCCACCATCCTTCCCCATGGGGAAGTCCTGATGGGCTGAGTGTCACTTGGCTCCAGGCAAGCACCTTGTAAGGAGCAACAGGAGCAGAAGACAGATAGTCAGGAGTGCAGGATGCATTGGAAGAAGGTCTTGGTGAGCTCCTGTCCTGCCCGGACCACAGGCTCAGCACAGCCCAACCCTCCCAGCTCTCCCAGCTGCACCTCTCCGTGTCCCTGTTCCTCCCACCAGACACAGAAGCATCCCAGTACCCTACCTCTGGTCACACTTACTCCTGTGGCCTCTCCACTGCCTGAAAGGGGACAAGGACAGCTGTCCCCTGTAGGACATAGACAATGAGACATTGACCGTGAATATTGTGGTGTGGCAGGCTCTGCTTGTGGTGCCAGCCAGGAGGCATGAGAGGCAGGAATGTTCTGAATGCTCTGCAGCAAAGTCGCCCTTGCTGCCTGATTCTCTAGCCCGCTGGTGGGCCCGGGTTTTTTGTAGAAACTGTAAGGAAGAAGCCTTTGCTCTACTAGAGCCTACAGCCTTAACTCCTTCCTGCCCCTGCAGGCACGGACGGCATAGCCACGACTGGGGGAGCACTGCAGCAAGGGCTGACTTGCGGCCTGGCTCCGCGTGCCTGCAGTACACGCCATGCATCACTGCAGCCCCTTGCCTTCAAACGCAGAGGTGCAGCAGAGTCATATCTCCAGCTGCACATTTCTGATGGGGAAGAGGCTGACTCTGACTTGTGACCTTCAGAAAATACCTGCTTTATCCTTAAGGCCTTTTGATGTGTTCGAGCTGTGGGAAACACTGTAGAAACACCACTGGGGTCAGAAGAGGGTGAACCCCAAGTCCACAGAATACCACTAGTGTTTAGCTCACGGGTGGCTGTGGGGGAGCAGGGAGGGCTGCAGTTATCAGTCCCTCTGCAGCAAAGCTATGCCTGGGGCTAGAGCTCTCCCACAGGAAAAACAGGGCAGATTTCTGGGTCAGCAGATTTCTGATGAACTTGCTCTGTTCCTTGAGTTGTGCTGCTACCCAATCAGAGTGCAGGAACCGCCACCCCAACTTAGCCCAGGGAAGCATCCCCAGCACCCATGAGGAACAGACGGTTTGGTAGAAGGTTGAGAGACACTACAGGAACCAAGGAGAGGAAGTGAAGCCCCAGACAGGTGCATCTCAGGTCTCAGTCATGACACACATTCTCCACTTCCATCCTCATTCTGGGAGGCCGGACATGGATCCTGCAGACAGAGTCCACACTGGACGTTGCAGTGTTAACACTGGGACCCTGGCACAGAGTGACTGTGGGATCCTCTGAGGCTGTGGCAGGTCTGGTTTGTGGAGTGGAGATCATTGGAAAACAGATGCTCTTGTCCCTGGCCCTGGGTGCTGCAGTACACGATGATCACTGGAGCCTTGTCCTCACCTGCAGCAGCACTTGTGCCCATGGGAGGGGAAGAGGCTTGATACGGGATCCAGGCCAGGACCTCTGCTTCTTCTGGGGAATGGCTGGCAGAAGCCTCCTGGGAGACAGCTGCTTTTTCAGGGTAGTCACTGCCCTTCCCCACACCAGGAAGATGCGTTTGAACCACGCTGTGACAGTGCACAATCTTGGTGACGCATGAGCCAACAGACCCGCAGCAATGAAGCTGTCCTGGTGGGGTCGGTGTTGCACATGAGGTTTCCAGCGCTGCCCTGAGATGGATGAGAGAGGTGCTGAGCCCACCGCAGGCTGTGAACCTGGCAGGGAGCAGGGGGCTGTGGCTGGGGAGAGTGGCTTGGTGTTGCCAGCCTGTTTGCAGCAGGGCCCTCTGCAAGGCAGCACCATCCTCTAGTGGCCACCAGCACGTGCAGCACCAGGGCCACAGCCAAGCCACTGCTGAGCCACCGCCGAGCCATCACCGTGCCATTGCCACTGGGCCATGTCCAAGCCCAGGCTATCTGGCCCACAAATAAGGATGTCAGCACATGTAGCAAGGGATACCCTGTGGGACTGGGGTCCCTGGCAAGAGACAGATTATGTGTTTCTGAGCACTGGGACTCAGTCCCTTCTGTGGTGCAATGTAATGGCAGAAAGCACTGCTCCTGCGTCTGGGATCATCCCCCAGTGCCCTGGCAGCACAGGAGTTGCTACACTCGGCGAGGATGCAACACTAGGAACAGGCTGTAGAACCAGCACCACTGGTGCTGAGACCAGGTAGGAGAAATGGGGCATGGGTGGAGGCCAATGCTGCACAGGTCATGGCACACGGAAGCACCTGGCCACAGCCGAGCACCAAGAAGTGAGAAATTCCATGATGAAGGTTAGTGTAGCCACTCTCTAGGAGGACAGTGGACCTGATGCTGGATGGCAAGTCAGGATCTCCAGCTCTGGCATCTGCCAGCATCCTGCAGGACTGGACAATCCCGGTCAAGGCTATGGCATCTTCCACTGCAAACACAACTCTGAAACCAGCCTATGCCCTTGGTCCTAACTGCAGAGCCAGCCTAAGCCTCACGGAGTGTCAGTCTGGGATACTAAACCCAGAGCAGGCTCAGCACTGGCCCGGAGACTGTTGCAAGCAGAGGGAAAGATATGAGCCTGGGCAAGTAAAGCACAACCAGCCATCCTCAGCATGAGTCTTTGGAGAAGTTTTACGTTGTGTTTAGGCTCAGAGCGACATCTCCTTTGCACCCCTCTTGATTTCCTGGGTTCAGGAAACAAACCTGCTTGTGCAGCGTAAATGATGCTAGTGGGAAAAAGAGGGCCATGCCAGGACCGTGCAGGAGGCTGTGAAGCCTGGGGCGGGCAGCTGGTTAAATGGCACCTGGGTGCAGGTGCAGGACTTGGGGAGCATGGGAGGAGAAGCCCTACTTGTACCCAGAGCTGTGCCCCTCTCAGCCCCTCACCCCCTGCACAGCTCTGCACAGGGACAGCTGGCTCGCAGCCTGGGAGCCTGTGGCACTGGATGGCACTGTAAGGACAGGGAACACCTTGTATTCCAGGTTTGTAAAACAAGTAAGAGAATGAAGCTGAAATGCAGGAGTGTCAGGCTCAGGGAGGAGCAAGAGAAGTAATGGGGAAGGGGGAGATGCAGTGAGCCCGGGAGCGACACAGCGAGCCAGGAAGCAATACAGCAGGGCTTATGTCAGGGGAATGAGCATGGACCTCACCGTGGAGGCCCCAAGGATTGCACCATGCACCCACAAATGGGCTTTTGGCTGAGGCTCTGCACTGGCAGCGGGGATGAGGTCAAGCAGCCAGAGAGGG
>NW_010426669.1:12340-14539 GCF_000710305.1 Buceros rhinoceros silvestris | reverse complement strand
GGGAAAGAGAAGGAGCAGGTATTAGGGATGCTCATGCCTGGTACTCACCTGGTGAAGTCCTCGTCACCGATCATATGCCGAGGAATGGGCGAGTACCGGGATGGAGTCACCTGGGGAGGGACGGGGTAGGCAGGCTTGTTTTCAATGCTGCCCAGGTAACCCAGACTGGAGTTATGGCTTACGTGGTTGTCAGCCAAGGCTGAGAAGGCTGCAGGGGAGGAGAGGGGCATCAGGAGCAGAAATTCATACATGACACAGGTGTGGAAATCAGCCCAGTGTTGCCTGCCATCCCAGCATGCTTCATCCCACCCCGCCCCGTGGTGCCCGGGCCGCTGCACCAGCAGCAGGCAGTGTACGTACTGCTGGCGTAGTCAGGGGGCGCGTACATGTCGTTGAGGTGGATGTTGCCAGGCTTGGCCACTTTCAGGTACACCATGTCAGAGGTGTTCTTCAGGGCAGCCACCGCCTCTTCGTGCCGCACATCCTGCAGGTTTGTGTTATTCACCTGCCGGAGGGAAGGAGCTGGGTGACATGGCTGCAGGTGAGAGGGCAGGCAGGAGGGCAGGGGCCAGTGCGCCCTGCAGGAGCAGAGTGGTTTCCAGCAGGGGGAGTGCTGCAGTAGCTCCAGAGCTTGGCCCTCTTGCCCTTCCACCTGCAGTCTGTGATGCGTCTGTCCCTCCCGGAGCACCATCCCAGCAGGGGCTCCAGGGAAGGGGCGTGGGGCTGCTGGCGGGAGGTGTGCTGGGGTTCCGGATTAGCACTGCAGCACAGCAGAGAGTGCCTGGCTTTGCCTTGTGGCCGGCTGCAGGCATGGGGCTTACCGCGAGCAGCCGGTCCCCAATCTGCAGGCGCCCGTCCTTCTGGGCAGCACCTCCCTCAATGATCTTGGTGATGTAGATGCTGTTGTCCCCTGGGATGTGCTGGTTCCCGATGCCCCCTGCGATGCTGAACCCCAGGCCTGAGGGGGAGTGAGAGAGTAGGTGAGGGGTGAGGGACAGATGGATGGATGGAGCCCTGGATTGGCACCATGGCCCCTCTGCCTCACTGGGCTTCCCACTTTGCCCCAAACCCGACAGGCAATAGGCCCCTCTGCTGCTGCATGGTGACAGCCCAGCCACCACACGCTGCACCATGGAGCTATTCCATACCCCGTGCCCCATAGCATCCCATGCTGCTCGGACACTGCAGCATCCTGCACTGTTGTGGTATCACTTCATATCCCACATCCCCCACTGCTGCCTTGCACACCACGGCACCCCACACTGAGAGGTTACCCCACACTATCCTGTGAGGCAGTGGGGCACCCTGGTCGAGTGAGCAGAGTGAGTTCACCTTTGGGGCCCTTCATCAGGTTGACCTCCATGATGGTCTCTGGCGGGGGCTGCCGGCGGCGCACCACGAGCCGCACCACAGGGCCTGCTTCCTTCAAGGCCTCCACGGCTTTGCTGTGCACCACCTCAGAGACGTCCACGTCGTTCACCCGCAGCACGCAGTCATTCACCCTGAGGGCACAGGGTGGCCCTGAGTTCCCCTGGGGAACCATCACATGTGCCACCCTCCTCTGGAAACCTCTGCCACCCTCGTCCAGCCACGCAGACCCTCGTGCAAAGGAGAGCTGCTCATGCTAGCCAGATCTTGTCTTGCTGGGGTGAAAGCAGGGTCCCTCCTGAAGGGAGAGGCAGTGGGACTGGTCCCCACGGTGCAACCCAGGTGGTGAAGGGAGATAAGGGGAAGGGCTGGATCCTGTCCTGGGCTGCAGGGGGAAGGATGGGAGCCAGAGGCTGGCACAGGGAGGGGAAGAGGGGTGACTGCAGACAGGAGGCTGGTGGCAGGGGACTGAAGGCATCCCGGCACTGAGGGGACCTGGCTGTGGGGAAGGGACTGGGGAGGTGCCGGGGATCATGGCAGGAGAGGGAAGCAGGAACTGCCTAGAGGGTCCCTGGGGAGATCCCACGTGATACCCTGATAGGACAGTTCCCTGGCCCTGTACTCACCCCAGACGGCCATCCATGGCTGCTGCTCCTCCTGGGATAATTTTGGTGATGAAGATACCCGGGTCATCTGGAACGTGGGGATTGTCAATACCTCCTGCTATGCTGAAGCCAAGGCCAGAGTTACCCTGCAGGAAATGAAACACCATGTCTTTCCCTCATGGGCAACCAGTTGCTGCTGACCCTCCCAAAGTGGTTCCTCTTCAGC
>NW_010426669.1:9918-12203 GCF_000710305.1 Buceros rhinoceros silvestris | reverse complement strand
TGCTGCTGCCCCCCCCAAGGTGGTTCCTCTTCAGCCGCGGCTGCCTGTGGCATGGGAGCCCTTACAACATCTGCTGTGCTCCAGGGTGCTTGCCTCAGGGGGCAGAGGGATGCGCGCCGGAGGGGAGGCTGTTGTTCATCAGCTGAGGCTCTCGGTGCCGTAGCGCAGAGCACCAAACAGATGGAGTGGGAGAGTGGGAGCTGCTGAGGACCTCCCTCATCGCCGCATCTCCACTGAGAGACTGTGAGGCAGGCAGTGAGCTGGGGGAATAGGGGGTGGTCCTTGGCGAAGGAAACCTCCCCTTGCTGGCTGTTCCCCAGGAGAAGACACTGATGCTGCAGCCTGCACAGAGCAGAAGGACTTGTGCCAGTCATCAGTATCACACCCCGTGCCCCCTGCACCCTGTAATGCAGCCCTGGCATGGAGCCAACCTGTGGACCAGCAGAGCTGATGCCAAAATTTGCAGGGTTGGGTGGAGGGGGCTGTCAGGATGGAGCAGGGTCTCCAGTTCTGCCCCCTCTTCCTTCCTGACATGCTTGGAGCTTTGAGCTTTGTCCTGCTGCAGTCTGCCCGGGGAGGGGAATGCAGGGGCCGTGCAGTGTCTCCAGCTCCACCCTGGCAGCATCCCAGGATGAGTGCCATGGCCCTGCATTGCCTCTCCCGCTTGCAGGATGCCTGTTGGTGACACGCTCACAGGCACTGCTTCCAGCTCTCTGTTTGATGCAAGTGGACAATTCCTGCTTCTGCCGCTCTGCCTTGAAAATCAGATGGCTCCTTGCCTTGTTTCCTCATGCAGGAGAGCTGACAGTCGTATCCTATCCTGCCCGCTCCTCTCGTATACAAATGGGCTGTGGCCAAGTAGTCTCCTGGCTGCCCACTGGGCCAGTGCTCAGTGTTAGCTGATGGGGAGCTCTGCCTTCCTGGAAGACCTGTGGCCAGGAGGGCCACACTGAAGCTCAGGCTCCCTGGGGTCCTCTAGCACCAAGCATCCAGCCGGGGCTCATGCTTCTCCCTAGCAATCTGGGCTCAGCGTTAGCTCTTCTGGTGATGCAGAAGTCTCTGTTCTGACTCGATACCACTCATGACACAGCATATGGCATCTCTGGGAGCCACCAATGCCTCTCACTACACAACACACCTGGATGCTCTCCTGCTGGCTGGAATTCGGCTGGCATGTGACACTCAGTGAAAGGTCTGAGGCCACTCTCCTTCCTCTAAGCTGGATTTTGGTTACCCTGTGCCCAGCTCAGAAAAGCTGCTTACTGTCACTGGAGACCCAGCCTGGGCCCAGCAAAGCAAATGAGATGGAGCAAAATGGTCTCCAGTCATCTGTTGTGCCTGTCTATGGAAGAGCACGCTCTGATGCTAGCTACAAAACTTGGAAATAATCTGGAGATGTTTATTTTTATTTCAATAAACCCTGAAATGGAGTTCAAGGGATATATTTCTTAGCTGGCATTGACATTGATGTAGACAAGGGAGCAGCTCCTGCTGCAGACACATGTAGGGTGGGTAAACCCAAAGCCATGTCCCTCTGAGGGACAGTTTCCTCAGTTATTGCCCCCCAAACACTGCTGCATTTGCCCTTGACTTTACAACAAGGACAAGGACTAGCAACAGTGACAGACCAGCAACTTTGGATACACTGAGGTCATCTCTGGGAGCCAAACACCTAGCAAGGGGACAGCCTCACCTGGAGGCACCAGGTAAGACAGGGCTGTTGGATTCCACTGGGACCAGGTGAAGGGGAAGGACCCGAGTATGGTTCATGCTGGCCCTGGCTGCTAAGCGGAGAAATTCCCTCACGGTTCCTCACTGTTGGAGAGGGAATTACTGCCTGAGTCTTTGAAATGGGGGCAGCAGTGACTGCTGCCTCTCTGTGCAACCCTGTCAGCTCCCTCAACTTCCGCTCTGGACTGAGGACAGAGGATGCTCTAAAGAGTCCCTGAAAACAAGGTTTTTGCCTTTAAATTGGGCCCAGAGCACTCAGCCCAAAAAGCAAGCATCCGCCGGACTGGTTTTGTTAGGTACTCTGGGAAAGTGGTGGGTGAGGTGGCAGCCCCAGATAACCTTCCGTCCACCCACCTCTATGATGCAGAGCCAGGGGGAGGAGGGAGATGACTAAAAGCAGAGAGGAACAGAATAATGAGTGATGTGTCTTTCCCCGAGATGCTGGCCATGCGGCTAGGCCAAGCCACCCGGCGTGACAGTGAGGAGGAGGCAAGCTGTGCCATGGAGCACCACTGGCAGGCTCCCGCCCCTGACAACCCCTCTCAGCAGGGCTG
>NW_010426669.1:9139-9802 GCF_000710305.1 Buceros rhinoceros silvestris | reverse complement strand
CCAGTGCTGTGCCCTCCTCTCGGACCAAACTTTAGGACAGTTTTTCCCACTCCATCCCTCCACCCCTGCTGCTCCCTGGGCACCAGGGGAAAGCCCTTCCTGCCCTGTGTGGTGCCAACTTGCCCCTGGATAAACCCCATCCATGGAGGGAACTTATTTTAGCCACGGCCGGTGTGGTGCACAACATCAGCAATGGGTTGGCAACAGACAAGAAAAGGCTTGAGCAGAAACTCCACCCATTGTGGTCTGGTTTACTAGAAAACCTTGCTGCTTAGCATCACCAGGTTGAGTACCCTGGAGAGATGGAGAGTCTGGTGGCAGGGAGGCATCGGTCCCCCATGCCTGGCTGTGAGGCGCACCTGCCCGCATGCCTGCACTAGCAGAGCTCCCTACACCTCCATTTGCTGGCAAAGGTTGTGACAAAGAGCCTCTCCCCAGCACTGTGCTAGCAGGTTTGTGGGGGTGAGGGTGTGAATGAGGGAGGCGAGGGAGAAGCCCTCCTCCCTCCCTTCTGGAAGGGTTGGGGGGGGTCAGCAGCAAGCCCACCTCTCCCTGTGCTGGGGGGCTGTGCAGGGAAGGCAAGCACAACACCCCCAAAACGCTTCCAGAAAGAGCAGGGAGCAGAGACCAACCTCTCCCCATCACCTGGCATGGGGATGCAGG
>NW_010426669.1:5551-9070 GCF_000710305.1 Buceros rhinoceros silvestris | reverse complement strand
GAAGAGGCAGCAAAGGCTGCCAGCAGGTGAGTAAAGAGCGCTTACCCTTTCCAAGACAATCTCCTCGTATTTGAACATCCCATCACTGCCGTTCACCTGGGGAGAGAGAGACAGCGCGTTACAGCTCTGTGCTGGTCCCAGAGGGATTTGCTTTTCCCCTCTGATAGCTGAATATTGAGAATCCAACCTAAAAGCTGTGCCATCACCTATGAAAAAAACTTAAATGCAATCACTGAAACCTGCCCTGGAATTTCTCCGTGCACTGCTTTTCTTTCTGGGCAAGAGCCAAAGCCAACTGACTTTAATGCACTTCAGCGCAAAGCCTTTATTCTCCCAGCTCGTTTCTCCAGCCATGAAAAGGAACACAACTGAAGGCACAAAAAGAAATAATGCCTTTGTTATGCAGCATGTAATTAACCTTGGAAATTCACTGCTGCAGGAAGGGAAGAAAGGGGGTCAGTCCCTTTAAAGAAAAGAAAATGTCCACAATAACATAATAAACACCTTTAGCAGCTTATATCCTTTAAATCTTAGAGACTTAAATCTTAGAGAGTGTGCTAATGGGGAATTCAGAGTAATTTATTCTATTAAATTAGTTAGGTGCAAAGGAAATAAGGTGCAAGTGTGTGGCATAGTAAGAGGAGAAAACATTGTGATGCCCTTATATAAAAAAAAGACATAGCCTGTCTCAATGCTGTACATCGCATTGATCCTCGTGCTTAAAAATCTCCCACCAGATACCCAGAGCATCAAAGCAGGGTTCTGGGAAATGTAATGGCTTGAAACAAAAGGGATGCTGTGAGCTCTAAAATAAGAAATGGTAAATGTACGGGTCAAAACCTTCCATTTTCCCCCAAAGCAACAATAAATAAGAAAATAAGGCAGCAGTTTCACTCCAGCTCATCAGGATCAAGCCACAAACAGCTGCCAAGGTCTAAAATTTAGCAAGATTTGCAAAGCAATTGGCTGCTGGAGCATCCAGAGCTGTTACACTCAACAGCAATGGTTTTGGAGTGGACTGGACTCAACCTCACAATTCGAGTCACCCTGGGAAACAGGGTACGGGACATGGGCAGATCCGCACGGCATGGCAGAGGTGGAGGCACCTGGTGCTCAGCAGGCAAACGCCCCTCCTTTTGTGAAGCCCTGCCTCTGCCTGCAGCCTGCGGACAACGTGTAGGGTTCCTCATGCGGATTTTACATCCACCATTAACTGATGCCTTGTCGATTGTATGGAGCTACTTTCTGTACGTGCTCCGTATCTCAAAAAGCTGCCGTGGCTTTGTTTGGACACAGGTGCCTTATCCAGTGCCAGCACGCCAGTTGCGTCCTGCTTGCCCAGCTGCCTCCTATCCATCCCCGCAGAGGCACAGACTGACCATCCTCCAACACCCCACAGTGCCGGGTCATTAGATGAAGGGGACAGCAAGCATCACTTATGCTAAAGCCATCGTCTGACACCATGGAAAGAAACTCAGCGAGGCAGCTGTGAGGCCCTATTTACAGGTAGTGAGAGGAAACAGGAGTTTTTCTAGGTGGGAATAATCAGGTGGAAGAGCAGTTCTGCATGCCAGGACCTGAGATGGAGCTGTGCCACCTGTGACACGCACACCCTCATCCCCTGCCTGATTCAGCCCTGGAGAAGCCAAAGCAATCCCATACTCTGATGTGGGTATTGTGCTTCAAGAAGGATGAAGCTGGAGAGAGTTTGGAGCAGAGAGATGGGATGGGGGAATCCATGGAGGATGCTCTGATCCTCCAAGACAGTGGGGAAGGATCTTGAAAGCACCCCTCTGCAGGAAAGCACTGGGAGTGGTGGGATTAACCCACAGCAGGATCCCTGCCAGCCTCAGAGGGACAGGGATGCATGGTTGGTGCCACCTCTTGCCACAGCACTACCCTGGGGCTGTGCTCTGTGGGCAGGGAGGCATGGCTTCTCTTGCCATAGGCTCCCCCTCTACCGTGGATTGCCTTTCCCTCCTCACATCCTACTGTACTGACTAATCCCCAGTAGGGCCAGCTCGCTGCCCTGTGCCACCCTCACAGCCTCCCTCACCAGTCTCTGGGCTCATCTCGTCTCCACAGTTGGTAGCCTGGTGCGTGGGGTGCAGTGTCGCCTCTCACTGGCTTTCCAGCAATTCAGATTCCTGGCACCCTTCACTACTACACACATTGTCCTCTCTGCTTTGGCACTCAACACAGTTGCCACACAGCCAGCCATATGCACACCCACGGCCGCAGAGGAACAGCACATACACACCTACAGGATGGGGATGTGCAGAAAACTTTGACAATCTGTGATCCACAGAGAGAGCCAGCAGTATGCAAGCCCCACCAAGCAACTGGCCGCTGCAGGCAAGCTCCTGGGGCACAGAGACACCCTGGCATGCAACCCTGATGCCAGGCATGTGAGTTTGGGGTATTCCGGCTCCCCAGATCTCAGGGCTGCCAGTGCTGAGTGGTGCTTTGCATCACTCCCTGAAAGCAAGTGGTGTTGGTGCTCACCCTGCGTGGTGCGTGCTGGGAGCAGCCTGCTCCAGCTGGGCATACCAGGGTCAGCCATGCCTGACCGCGAAGTTTTAGCTCTGATTATGTTTCCAAAATCCATGCAACAGAATGCCAGTTAATTGCAGAAGGAAGTCAAATGGAGAACTTAATATATACCACGTAACCAAGGGAACGAACCAACAAAGCAAACGTTCCAGCGTCAGAAAATTGAATAGCAGTCACTCACTGACGACAAAACCTCCCCGTGGCACCCACTGGAGCTGCCACGATCTGGCTCTGCTGCAGGCTGTTCCCTCTCTCCTTCACTGGTGCCCTGTGCTCCTCCCCAGGCAGTCCTGCTTGGGCTGCCTCAGTGCTAGGGCTTGGTGGGGAGATGCCCAGCTCCATCACACCCCAGGCAGCGAGGGCGCAGCCCACCCTGCACCCATCTTCCTATGTAATGCCTGCAGAGCTGATGGGGGCGAATTAGCTGTTCCCAGCATATCCTGATGCTAAGCACTGTCTGATTGCTTATGCAAAAGAGTAAGGGCTTTTTTTCCAAGCCCTTCCCATGCACCAAGCACACCTGAGAGCTCAGAAAGAGGCCCCCTTCGCTGGCCTTCACTTCCCTTTTGTGTTTTAAGCAGCAGAGAAATAGCTAGTGATGATGACATTTAAATCCTCAACAGAAGGCTGCAGAGTTAACACTCATTTGATAAACAGAAGAGCACACACCTTCCAGAGCTACTGCAAGCTGTCTGCAGGCTCTGCCAGCCACCACCACAACAGCGCACGTGGAACGTGCCTTGCAATTTACTGGGGTCAGGATTTGGTTTGTCGGATTGTTTTTTTCTTAATAAAAAAAGGAGGCCAAACTTAAAAGACTAAGATGGGGTTCCTAAAACCCAACCCAAACAGCCCACCAGGTTGCAACAGGAAATAACCTGCAGGAAGGATAGCGCTGCCTGCAGCCACTTTTGGAGCAGCATCTAGCCTGTATCTTGTGCTTAGGATGTGACAGGGACAGGCACT
>NW_010426669.1:4614-5076 GCF_000710305.1 Buceros rhinoceros silvestris | reverse complement strand
GGTTGGGGAACGCTCTCCCCACCTGCACGTGGCAGGCGGCTCAGAGAAAACGGGTGAAGAGCTCCTTCCCTTCACCTCCCCACATCCACATGTCCTGCTGCAGCACCGAGACCTACCAATTCACTTGTAGCCCACCCCTGGCTTCAAGCCCCCTTGCACACATTGCCCATGGTGTCGGCCTTGTGCACAGATTAAATAAATGCTGTATTTCTGGTCAACCTTTTGCCAGAAGGCCATGGGGACGTGAAGGCCTGTGAGCTTGGTAAGAGGGCAGGGATTTGAAGCCTGACAGCCCCAGCACACAGCGGTGAGGGTTCCACAGGCACACTGTCTGCAGGAACTGGCAGCAGGACGTGCCAGGGCTGGGGAGTAAAGAGTGAGGGCGGCAGTTTAGTTTTGATATTTTTTTCTGTTTTTTCAGTCTTACGTGCAAGTTTTGCTCTGCTCTGGCATGTCGCGGCC
>NW_010426669.1:4158-4519 GCF_000710305.1 Buceros rhinoceros silvestris | reverse complement strand
TTTTTTTCTGTTTTTTCAGGCTTACGTGCAAGTTTTGCTCTGCTCTGGCATGTCGTGGCCATCTCTGCTGCCCCCCACCCTTCAGCAACTGTGGCTGAAGGCCCTGGCAGCAGTCAGTGCTGTACAAGGAGGTGGCAGCTGCACTCACTGGTGGCAGAGCCCGGGGCTGCCATGGTGCTTGCTGGCCAGGATCAGGCCTCAGAGGTACTTAAGAGACTCAGGAAGTGATGGCACCTCACTGCTGGCCAGTGGGGCACCAAAGGAGGGTTCCAAGGACCCAGACTACGAAACCTTCGGCTCCTCAAGGGCTTTGGAATGAATTTCCCTGCTGGCTTTGGGACTGACTGGCAGCAACTGCCAC
>NW_010426669.1:0-3663 GCF_000710305.1 Buceros rhinoceros silvestris | reverse complement strand
CGCTGCACAAGACGCAGGCAACAGAATTGAGCCCTGCCCCTGGCGGTGAGCTGGACTCGGTGCTGCAGCTCGTATCTTACGGTGCTGCTGGTGCCACATGCTCTTGGGGATGGAGGTGGGTGGACAGAGAGATTGAAATGTGGAGCAGACTTCTTGACAAACAGCCGGGGCCAAATTCAGCCCAGTAGCTAGTCCAATGCAATCCATGGAGCTAGAACAGGAAGGAACTAGACTACCTCCATCTGTTTATCATTAAGGAAAGCATTGAATAGTTAAGTAATTAAAGACTGAAAAATGTGACTAACCCTTCCAAATACATACTGTACCAACAGGCTTCAGCTTTTGGGTTTGTACAAAAATACACTTTCAGATTTGCCGTTTTGGTGTGCTCCTCTGCAGCAAGCCCCTGGTGTGGCTCCTTTGCTAACCTGGGTAATGACCTAATGGAAGGGTTTGGGTGTGTTTTCCCTGGAGCCTGCAGAGCCTGGAACCATGGAGAATAAAAGGATGAAGCAGGGCTCATTTCTGTGCTGGAATGACATGAAGTAGAAGGCAAGAAGGTTTCCAGGCTGGAGGTTGAAAGGAATAAAACTGAGGCATCTCCCTTGCCCTGGGCAAGGGCTCCTCCAGGCACCTTGCAGGCAGCACACACCTGGGCACGGGGCTGGTGGTGCCCACTCCATCCAGCAGGCAACAGCCACAATCTTCCCCTTCCTTTTGACCACCGCGGGGCAGTTCCACCCGCAGCATGTGCTGCAGGGGTTGGATGGATGGGGTAGGTGACTGTAATCCCCAGGGTGATGTTGGTGCCTGTCAGGGGTGCAGAGCACCCTCTAAAAACCAGCCAAACCCATGCCAGGGGCTGCAGGAAGGGAGTTCACATCCAGCAAAGCAAGAACGAGTTGTGACTAAGGTACAGGGAGAAGGGGTGGACAGGGATATGGAACTAATGAGGTTGAGGGAGAGGAGATGGGAGGGATATGGAGTTAATGAGATGGAGTAGTGGAGAGGCAGCCATGAAGGCAGGAACCCTCTAAAAACCAGCCAAACCCATGCCAGGGGCTGCAGGAAGGGAGTTCACATCCAGCAAAGCAAGAACGAGTTGTGACTAAGGTACAGGGAGAAGGGGTGGACAGGGATATGGAACTAATGAGGTTGAGGGAGAGGAGATGGGAGGGATATGGAGTTAATGAGATGGAGTAGTGGAGAGGCAGCCATGAAGGCAGGAAAGTGGAGCACGCTGCGGTGGGAGGAGGTGGCCACTGGCCCCACGGGTGGGTTCCCTACAGGGCTCAGGAGTCTGCCTGGTGTGACAGAGCCTGTCCTTGGTCCTCGGGCTCAATTCTTGCTGCCCTTGGGCACACAGGCAGGGAGGAGGCACAGGCAAGACTGAAGCCTGGCAAATGGTGTGGCATTGGTGGCTGCAATGGCAAGCAGGTAAATGCTCCTCCAAGGGAGAGAGGGTACAAAACAGATGTGAAAGAAGACTTTCCATCTATGAATACCTCCCTGCCCTGCCCACTGTACACCTCTCACTTGCCCCAGTCCAGCCTTGCGGTGTGTACCTCTGCTTGATGAGATATTGCCGTTTTCCCAGTTCCCTACAGAATGGCACCAGCCAGGTGAGTGCAGAAAGCAGGCTGCCGCACAGCCCTGTCCGGCAGCTGGTACGCCCAGCACACCGTGAGAAGCCTCCAGCCCCACAACACCCTGCCATGCCATGCGTTTAGAGAAGGAAACCTTTGGGGGCAGCAACTCTCTTCTGTCATATTCATACTGGGCTGACGGACCCAGGGCCACCATGCTGAGAGAGGCACCACCGCCTTCCCCCCTGAAGCCAGGTGGCTTCGGCTCAGCACCCGAGGCATAATTAAACCACACAGCGAGGGCTGCAGAGGTCTCAGCTGGGCTTGCCTTCCTGCTCAACCAGTTAAGCACAGTTCTGATGCACACCGACCTCACCACAGGCTGTGGACTGAGATACGCAATTCTTTACAAGGAAGGTACAACCACCAGAAGTTACCTACAGATCTTCAAAGACAAACCAACCCCAGCTCTGAGCCCTAGTACTGTCTCATTAATGTGGAAGACGGATGAAATTTGCTGTATCAGAAAAAAAAAAAAGGTGCAAAACACCCAGGCCTGGCAAGCTGTCAAGTGAGCTCCCGTTTGGGAAAAAATGCAGAGCACCCTACTGGATTTTCATAGCCAGGGCTACAGAAATCCACACTGGCCACCCTTCTGCCTCCATCCCCACAGCAAGAATGATTCGTAAATGTTCTGGGAAGGGATGCAGCGCACCCAAACCCTCTCTGCAACAAACCGAGCAGGATTATCTTTATACTATGCCAAGAACGTCCAGTGCACTGTGGCTGCAAACACTCGCAGTCACCAAGCACCGCTCAGCTGCTGGCAGTCTTCACTGGGACAAGCAGCAGCATCTGATGAGTCCTGCTGCTCTAAGGACACGTGGGTATGACACCAGTGAGCACCCGGAAAGCCCTGCCTCCCTCCTGAGGGGCTGCGGCTGCCAAAGAGGGCTAAGACAGTGCAGGAAGGTAAGGGACGCCCCAGCAGGGCCTTGCATGGGAGGCTGAGGAAATGGCTGCTCCTCTGACGCCTCCTTACCCTCCGGTGTTGCCCTCTGAGTGCCTCCTGCCTCGTACCCTCCCTGTGCTGGAGTCCGCAGCATCACCTGCTGCTAGCCTTGGCTTTGCTCAGTGTCACCCAGCCTCAGCAAGGTTTGGGAGTGGAATGTGCTGTGGGGACATGGTGCAGATACCAGACTCCTCTGCCACCTTGTTGGCACCTCATTAGGCTGGAGGAGCCTTTCCTGCACGGCCGAGCAGGGAAAGCGCACCACGTATTCAAAGGAAGCGAAACAAAACCAGGAGACTTACGGAGAGCCCTTGTTCCAGCGAGTCTGTGTTCACGATAATGGGAGCAGGGTTGGCCTGTGAGGAGAAAAAAGTGGGATGTCACTGAGCTGAGCAACGAAGCCAGCCCTTCGCAGTGCACTGCCTCTTCCCTGACCATGCCACCACACCAGGCAGAAGAGTGTGATTCAGGAAGGGCTCTGCTCTCATCCCTCCTCCAACAGGTGGAGGACACCTCCCAGGCCTCCAACAGTCCTGGGACAAAAGCAGGGCCACAGCATCGCTCTGGGCATTGGTCCCTGCTTCAGGTCTGGTGTGTCTCGAATACCCCATGGCCTCAGCTGCTGGGAAGGAGATAGGGAAGCCTGGAAACTCTCTCAGTGTTGGGTCAGAATCCCACCAGCACCAAAATTCACTTGAAATCCACATTACTGAAGGATTAGAATATAGCAGGAGTAGAGAAGGAAGTCTTCCTGAGGGAGGGATATATTGTCAGCAGAGCAGTCCTGAGGCCTTCATGCACATTCCAGCAGCTGCCATGGTCCCTCCTAAGCATGGGACCACCGTGCCCAGGGAGAGATGGCAGCGTTTGGTCCCTCATCCTCGGCACCCCTAGGGTAAACCCTCTGCTCCACAGTCTCACCTCATACCCAACACCAGCACATGCGGGGCTCCCCATAAGCCTCTCTCCGGGTCCCCCCCTCCCGGGCTGCCCTCTGCCCGTGAGCTGGCAGCACATGGTGGGAGGGAGGCGCGCACGGGGGAGGGAGGCGCGCAGGGAGGAGGG
>NW_010426668.1:0-730 GCF_000710305.1 Buceros rhinoceros silvestris | reverse complement strand
GGGCGGCCCGGGGCGGCCGGCAGCAGGGTCCCGACGTGGGCGTCGGCGTGTTCTGCTCCCTTGTACATACCGGTCTGGCCAACAGAGACACGGAAACCTTGGCGGTCCGGGAAAGGAATGAGAACGATCTAAACTGCAAGTCCGCGGTCTGCGAGAGCAACTGAGGACAAAACAGAAGACAAAGGGCGAGCTGAGCTGTTTGAAGACTGACTGAAACCTGCGTAAATCACAACAAACTCTGGTAACACAGTTTCTTTGCAAATTATCCGCTGTGTATGGGAGAGTTCCCACGAAAATCTTCAAATGCTATTTTTTCGACGACCAGTAGGACACAACAGAGTCCACAGGATGGATCTCCTGAAGCTCAAGCCGCGTGCGTAATAGCTATTGGTCAGTTTTTCAATAGGTATGATTATTAGGGGGGGAAAATAATGACTATGCATGTAATCGGGGGATATAAGCTGTGGCTGGGGCAGCACACGGGGTGCGAGATTTGAGGGAACGATAATCCCTCGCACCCGGCGCTGATAAGATAAAGAAAATGCTGCTTCTTAATGCTACATTGGTACTGAGGAGTTTTTCTTTCGAATTTTTGGTAACAGGCAAAGCAGTGCCGCACCGTCAGCAGCACCAGCCCGGTGCCCACCAGCCCCAGGGCAGGTGGTGGCCACCAGCAGGTGGAGCAGTGGCGGCCGCGGGGGCGACGCCCCCCCGGCCGCCGGCCCCCCCC
>NW_010426667.1:4190-6422 GCF_000710305.1 Buceros rhinoceros silvestris | reverse complement strand
CTTAAATGGCCCCGTAACACGGGCTGCCTTTGCTCCCTGCAGTCACCTCTTTAAGGATTTTTGGGGATCTCGTTCCCAGCACGGAGCGGGACGACGCCAGCCCAGCGCGTCGCAGCTGGGCTGAGCCCCGTGGGGCGATGCTGAGGCACTGCCGGCTGGTTGCCCTGGGGTCCCCGGCAGTGGGGTGCCCAGGCACGGGGTAGTCCTGTGCCGCTCCACTTCTCCCAAGCACCTCCCCTCCCTGTGTGCAGGTTGGATTTTCTGGGTCCAGATCCACATCTCAGCCCCAGGGGCACCTGGGCCGCTGGCATCCCCTGCGCAGAGACACCGTGCTGTGGGCAGCTCGTGCCACCGAGGGCTGCTCATGGGCCTCCCCAGGCACAGCTCCTGCCCACAGCTCTGCTGGCCAGAACCCCCGAGCCCTCCTGCCGTCCCCAACATATTCCACCAGCCAGGAACCCTCCCTTCAAGCTCAGGCGAGGGATGCTCTGACCCATACGGGCTCAGCAGAGGGCTCCAGCCACGTGCCACAGTGCTGGCAGCGAAGCCGGGGTAGGGAGCGAGCACGCTGCGATCCCTGCGGGTCTCCACCTTGAGGCTGGGCAGCACCAGGAGCTCCTGGTGGGAGAATCACCGGTTTTGGTGTTAGAGCTCTCTGTCCCAGGCAGGTCATTTCCAGAGCACGACCTGCCCCATGGAGACAGCATTCCCAGGAAAACAGCCCCTGCCCGGGACAGAGAGGACCTAAATGCTGGTGAGTTGCTGTTTTCCTTCACGGCAGCGTTCTAGGGGCACGGGGGACAGGCTGGGCAAGATGTGGGGGCTTGCAGGGGAGAACAAGGGTGGTGGGAAGAGAGGCAGAACAGCCAGGGAAGGGGGAATCTAGTCAGCTTCCGGGCAATGAGGAGAGACAAGAGGGCACCCAGGCTGCTGGAGAAACCCAGAGGTGCTGCTCAGGGCCAGGGAGAGCGTCCGGGAAATTGGGGTCAAGTCTGAGGCTGGACCAGCATCTGCCAGGGTGAGGTTTGGGATTTGCTGAGCCGGTTGCAGGGGGAGAAGGATGCGACAGCTGTTGTGGAGCTGGGGCAGGAGAGAGGTGCTGTGGAAAGGCACATGATTGCAGGAACGTGACCTCTGGAAGACACAGCCTCTGGGGTGGCCGCGAAACTGAGCTCTCTCGGTGCTGGCATTCCCTGGCGGTCAGCACGGATCGGTGAAGCCCTGTGGCAAAACGCCCTCCCCACCGCCCGCTCTGATCTCCAGGGAGAGGGACAAGCCAGCCTGGCTGGGGGCCCGGCCAGCTCCGGGGCAGTGGGTCAGTAGGGTCCCGGTTGTAGGGGGACTCTGTGGCAGTCTGGCTGCCACCTAGTGAAGAGGTTTTGGGGTTTTAACCTGTTTTTTAAAAAACGACCCGAGGAAACTGCAGCCAGAAATGACATCAGTGATGAGCCCTGCCAGCTTCGGGGGGCTCCAAGGGGGGACGAGTCCAAACGTCAGGTAAGCTCAGCTCAGCCCTCAGCTGTATGTGGCATGTCCCTAAGGCACAGACACAGGGAGGAAACCAGACCTTGGGAAGAAAAAGCTAAAACCTGCCCGTGGGACCTGAGAGTGGTTCTCATGGAAGCCGGAAGGTGAGAAATGTCAAGATCTGAGATTTGGGAGTGAGGAGGGTCTCATGGTTCCTGTGGGCAGGGCTGGGGCTCTGGAACAAAGCTTTGCCGAGTGGTTTCTATTCCATTCCCCGTTGTTTAGCCCCGAACTTGGAGTGTGGGGATGGGACGTGAAGTGCAGTGCACTGTTGGGGACAGCTGGTGACCAGGGTGGTGGGTGCTGGAGCCACGTTCCAGCCCTCCATCGCCCCGGGCCTCGTTCGGCAGCTCCTTTCCCTCCCCTTGCAGCTCTGGGACGTGAAGCGAGAGAGGCAGGAAGGGACCTGATGTTCCGTAAGGCGGCTTTTACCGTCTGCCTAGGGGATGTGTTTGTCCCGTAGCTGTGCAGGTGCCAAGCAGGCCAGGAGGACATGGAGGGGCATGCTGGGTGGAACGGCGCCTGCAGACAGGCTGGCTGGGACAAAAATTGGCATGTACAGGTGAACAGAGGTTGTAAATCACTGCTTTAGCTCGGTGCACCGTGGAAGGACCCTCCTCTGTGCTCACCTTCCCTCTTGACTGGTAAAGAAGGATTTGTTCAAACACAGCCTGGCACCAGCAGTGTGGAGGAGGTGTTCACCCC
>NW_010426667.1:3605-3981 GCF_000710305.1 Buceros rhinoceros silvestris | reverse complement strand
AGAGCGGTGGGACGTCAGGACCGAGGCGTGTTTCACAGGCGCGGTGCTTGGCGCTGCGATACGAGCTGGTCCTGCCCCAAAACACAGGGAGGAGGGTCCCTGGGGCCTGGCCCTGCAAGACCTGCACCTTCCGCTGCGAGAGCCTGGGTGCCCGAGGAGTGACACCCTCTGCAGCCCGTCACCCCCTCACCTGCCTCCCTGTTTTTAAACATCTGCCGGGGAGGGGATGGAGCCGGGTGGGAATTCAGTTTAATTTGATACTTGGCACAGAGGGAAGGGAAGCAGCTGAGCCCGTGGTGTTCCCTCTGTGTGCCCGGCCAGCTCTTCTCGCCTGTCACCTCCAGCGCCTGCATCTGGCGGAGGTGCTGCTGCTGCT
>NW_010426667.1:2988-3375 GCF_000710305.1 Buceros rhinoceros silvestris | reverse complement strand
CCAGCCCTGGGGCAGGATGAGGGGGCAGTTTTGGGCTGGTGTTGAGAACGCCACCGATGTGCCGTCCTGCGACGCTGCCTGCTTTGGCCTCAATTTGCATGGGGACGTAGAGGAAACCCAGCGCCGTGTTGCACCGGTGCTGTCCAGCCCCTCCACTCTGCCTCGCTGCTCGTGGGCAGCTTCAGCCCGTGCCGGCCTCCCAGGAATAACCGCCCCCCCAAAAGCTTTACACTTCCGTCACGAAGTTTTGCCGTTTCTCGGTTTCTGTAGCGAGATTTGATTTTTCTTCTCCCAGGGGGGCCTGGACGGCAGCTGCCGGGAAGCACTGGGGGGGACCAGCAGGCACCTGCCGCAGCAGTTCCACCCGCTGGAAGCCCCTGGGCCCAC
>NW_010426667.1:1549-2917 GCF_000710305.1 Buceros rhinoceros silvestris | reverse complement strand
GCGGGAAAGCACGGGGGGGTCCCGGCAGCCCCCTGCCGCAGCAGTTCACCCCGCTGGAAGCCCCTGGTCCCACACCACATCTCCATCCTGCGACCGAGGGTTAATTTTGATTGTCTGTGTCTCAGCTGCCAGCAGCTTTGGGACCTGCCCTGCTCCAGCAGCCCCCCCGGATGGCAAGGGCAGCTCTGGGGCTGCTAAACACGTTGTCCTTTCCGGGGGTCGTACCTTAAGCGCCCGCCAGCCAGGCTAGGAGAAGGTGGGTGCCCTCTCCTGAAGCCAGTTTCTGTTCGCTCCCGAGCACGGGCTGTAGGAATCGGTGTTTTCTGTCGTACGGAGGCTCTGTGGATCCGGAACAGGGCTGGGAGACGCTGCGGCTTCCCGCTGCACCCTGCCTGGGCACCCCCGCTGCAGCAATTGCTTCACCTCCTGTTTCCAGGCAAAGTGAAAATCCAAGTGAACCTGCACGAAATGAGCAAAGCAAATACAAACGTTTTCAAAAGAGGAATTCCGGTTTCAGTTCATTTTCTTCACCTTGGATAAAGCTGTGACATTCCCCCCGCTCCAGCAATTCCTTCACCTCCTGTTTCCAGGCAAAGTGAAAATCCAAGTGAACCTGCACGAAATGAGCAAAGCAAATACAAACGTTTTCAAAAGAGGAATTCCGGTTTCAGTTCATTTTCTTCACCTTGGATAAAGCTGTGACATTCCGGTTTTGAGCCACTAAACAGGGGGCTCGGCGCCGGGGGGAGAAAATCTCTCTGCGTACCCTGCTGTGCCCCCCGAGAGCCGCGCGAGGGGTCTGTCAGCGCTTCGGGGAGCTGCAGGACGGCGCATCTCCTGCCCGTGAATGCTCTTTCGGGCAGGGTTGGGGCCGGCTTTTCCCAGCCCCTGCCAAGTGTCACTGTGTGCCATCGTCCCAGCTGCCACGGGGAATTGCTGCTCGGCGCCGTCGCGCACCGCGGCGTCGGCCCACGTGAAGTAAAGCCTGTGCGAGCGTTCCGCTGACCCGGCCCGCGGGTAGCTGCGGTTCGATCGGCCGGTCGCTGTGACCGCGGTCGCAGCCCGGCGTGGCGTTCCCTGGGTTTTAAAGGCGGGGTGGGGGAGCGGGAATCACAGCGGGGTGTCCAGGACCTGCTTTCGGGACAGCGTGGCAGAGATGTAACACCAGAAGAGTCACAGGAGTGAACTCAGAGACGCTGTAATAGAGAGGGATGAAAGAGCAGTTATCAGCTCGGCTGGGGGCAGAGGTAAGAGCAGTTATCAGCTCGGCTGGTGGCAGAGTCGCTCCTGTTTGGTTTGTTTTGCAAGAAAAAGATTCCAGCCTCACTTTTTTTTTTTTTTTTCACAGTTTGTTCCCCCTCGGTGTGG
>NW_010426667.1:539-1463 GCF_000710305.1 Buceros rhinoceros silvestris | reverse complement strand
CCTGTTTGGTTTGTTTTGCAAGAAAACGATTCCAGCCCCACTTTTTTTTTTTTTTGCACAGTTTGTTCCCCCTCGGTGTGAGCTGCAAAGGAAAGAAAAGAAATGGGGGGCTTTAAAAAAGCGTTACGCTGGTTTGCTGGCTTCTCTCCTGCAAGCGGCTGATGGTTTGCCTGAAGTCAGAGGAAGCTCTCTGAAGCAATCCTGCAGTTTACAGCTTTTCCTTTACTAAATAAGAAACGGTCAGGAAATTAAACAGGAAATTGTGTCTGGAAGGAACAAAAGTTTTGTTGTCAGAACCTGCTTACGAAAGATTGACTTTATTTTAACCAGCAAGGAGCCAAGATCACTAGTCAGCAAAGGAAGGAGTTTGTGCAAATTAAATCATATGCGAAAAATCCCAAACGCTTGGGAAAACAAGAAGCCCCTGTAAGGAGCAGAAAGGGATGAACGGGAGGGAAGGTTTAGCTGGGAAGGACCGACGGGCGAAGGGCCAGGGTGTAACCCGCGGTCAGGTGTCTCGCCACAAGACTAACGCTGCTCCGCGGCCTCAGTGCCCGCATCTCCGGGAGATGCTCCACAGCCTGTGTGTGAGCCTCTGAGGTCCACTGGAGCATGGGGGCGCGATGGACAAGCGTGGTCCCAGTGCTGCCTGTGGTCTGCCTGTAAAACAGCGGCGCCTTTTCTTTCCTCCCACTCAGAAACAACGCACCGAGGTGCCCCTGGGGTGGCCACCTGCAGCTCTCCCCCCCAGTGCACCGAGCACCGTGACCCAGCTCGTATTCCCGCTCAGCAGAGCGATGCCTGTTCCGCTGCTCGCACCACCCGTGGTGCTTTGTGTGCCCCCAGCCTCCCGCACCTCCGCCTCGACGCTGCCGGCGCGGGGAGTCCTCCCGTCTGGGGGACATCAGTACATGCGCCATCGGG
>NW_010426667.1:0-258 GCF_000710305.1 Buceros rhinoceros silvestris | reverse complement strand
CTACAGGTCGTTGGGCTTTGGGTGAATTCAGGTTCTACTTGGGAGATTGGGTAATCTCTGATTTAGTTATTTTTTTAACCATTATACTGCTCATCTTATCAGAGGTTGAGAAACAAGCTTAGCGATCGCCGGCGTGGGGGTATGTCAGAGGTGACGAGTCGAAACCTCTGTCTGGCTGGCTGAAGGCACCAGGCTCTCTAGGTGGACGCGGGTGGGGACTGAGAGGAGCGGTTTTTTCTCTGGGATCTGCCCGGTCGC
>NW_010426666.1:24516-28842 GCF_000710305.1 Buceros rhinoceros silvestris | reverse complement strand
AAAAAAAAAAAAACAACCGCCAACCCCTCCAACAAAAATAACGCAGACCCGCCCCCAGCAAGCAACTGGCCATCCTTGGGGTTCCCTGACGCCACGGGCAAAGTAATTGAGAAAAGGCAACCTGTGGGGGAATCGCCACGCCGAAGCCCTGCAGCTGCAGGAGCACTTCGCCTCAGCATCCAGCCATATGCCTCCTCCGACGCCGTGACTCAAAGGCGCCCAGGCAGTAATCAGCCCTGACAGGCAGCGGGGCCCGCTCCCAGCCTCGCCTGTGCATCCAGAGTGAAAAATCAATCCACGGCCAGCGCGGACCCCTAAGCTCCTCCAGGCGAGGAGGACAGTCCAATCATCGCCGCCCTGGCCGCAGCCAGCCTGCCCCTCGGGGGAGGCATGGCTTTACTGGCAGTGCAGTGCCTGGGGAAACATCACGGCAGAAAACGACCCAGCCGCATGTGTTTAACCGCTGCTTCCTCTCTCCTCCGCCCTGCAGGGTCCACAGCTCAACGCTGGACCAAGAACAGGAAGATAAGCGGCACTTCATGCCTCCTTCGTTGCCCCAGGAAAAGGGAATGCCAGCAGTCCACCCAGACCTGGAGTAGCAGAGCTAAAAAGCACCCAAAGTTTCTGAAACCAAAATCACATGAGGGCATAATGTGACCAACATGCATAGCTGACTTTCATCACTGAGTCTGAGTCACCCATGTACATCTGAGCCCTCGGTGCAAAAATACATTGTGGTGTCAGACTCATGCTTCTGAAACCAGAAGTGCTAAAGCAGATGCCTGAAGTGCCCTGGTACCCCACCCTTCAGAGAAGAAGCTAGATCCTTTTATATCATTAGTGCATACAGTCTCTAAAGCAAGATGGACCCACCAGCTCTGATGTTCCTCACGCTACCCAGGAAGCCAGCTGCCAACTCCAAAGAGCAAAGAGCGTCATTGAAAGCATCTCCCACATCTAAGAAAAAAGTCCCAAATTATTCAAAGTTGCGTGCTCAACTTGGAGCAGGACACAATTTCTCTCATTTACAGCCTCCAGTCAACTACAGCCCATCCACAGGCTGCAGGGCTTCACCCTGCATCACTGATATCGCTGTGCCTAGCGTTAGCCTGGAGAGGTGGCCAGTTTTCTCCCAGTAAGCTTGGTGGGACATAGAGCAATATGCACCATACCCAGCCAGGAATACAGAGAGAAAACTCGCCATCTATTTTTGAACTTCTCTAGAAGTTCCAGTATAAAGCAGGACTGTAACAGATCATAGACTACAAACAGACCACACAGCCTAAGCTGTCCCAGGGCCACTACAGCCCTTCTCTACCCGTAAATAACCCCCTGAATCACTTGCATAGGCAAGTAAGTGTTAAATTCACCTCTATTTGTACAGGTATTTCTGCCATCAACTGCAAGGTGTGGGGAGTTGAAATGATAGCAGCTGCCTTCGGGTTCGTTGGGTTTTTGACTTAATCCTTACCAAAATTTTACCTTGAGGGCAAGCCTGTACTGTGCAACGAGGCAGAGCATTGCATGGAGAACGAGCGTGAGCCAAGGCCTCTCACCAGCCTGGCCCAAGGCACTGCCAGGCAGAGCTGCTGTGTTGGAGGCACAGGCAGGTTACTCTGGCTCGTACTGCCTCTCTTCGCCGCCTCCTGCCCTGTCTGCTCTGAGCCACACTAGGCTCCTCTCTGAGCCCTCCGCTCCCATTTGCTCCCTCAAATGCAGCCAGGTCATTTGCCAGCACCTTGCCTGGTTCAAATGGCTTGTTCACCAAACGATGGGCTTGGCATTGATCCCGCCATCTGCATCCAGATCGGCTTTGTCCAACCATGGCAACACATGTGGCTCCTCGACTACTTTGGCACCAAGATTTAGGGTTTCTTGCATCCCTGCATGATTCACAGTGGAACTCAGATGCACTTCCCAAGGACTTCTGTTTTAGAAGTTTTTAAGAAACTTTTTAAAGTTTAGCTGTTTTTCCACTAAACTGTTTTCTTCTCAGGCAATCAGTCCATGATTATTAAAGTTTTGATTGTTCGTTGCCACATTGCCTCACAGGGCTCATTTGATAAAAAAATGAGCATCCAAAACCATTCCTGGCAAAGCTGTTAGAGATGCTGGTAAATAATACTTTGTTTTCCTATGGGCACATGTGACACTAGTGATGTAGATATGTGGAGCAAAAAGCTTGTCACTGAAACTTGTCAATATTTTGTAAGTAAAACTGGACCATTGGAGAAAATTTTTATCAGACTGATTCTTTGCATCATGTAGCCATGGCATTTCTGACACGGTCCAGGGAGCCCTGAAACTGGATTTGCTGTGTCTTCAGACCTTGTCCAGATGGGTCCTCTGACTCTGGGTTAGACAAGAGCGACATCCATCTCTTCCCTGCCCGTCTGTCAAAGACAGGACCTGGACCATTCTCCCCTTGTAAATTCCCTACAGGAAGGCAGGGAAACCGAACCACGCAAACGGAAATATTTTTAAAGACTATTTTCCACAGCCCTCTAGTGTCTGTTCTGTTAACAGTCATTCAGAAGACAGCCCATCTGCTCGGGCTCTGCTGCATATGATCACCTTCCCTGTGCCACCTGCAGTTTGTGCAGGCATACCTCAGCTGCCCGTAAAACCCTAATGGGGTAGCTGAGCTCCTGACCCAATCCTGCATTTGGGGTGAGGTTTGCCGTGGGCACCAGCTTCTGTCCTAGAAGCAGCTGAGCTCCCCAGCTTGAAGCTAATTTATCAGTGTTCCCCAGATATGACATATCCCTTTGACAAATCTCTCTGATGGAGGGACCTGGCAGTCAGGGCTGAGGTCCCTTCTGGCTTCAGTTCTGGGCGAGAAACCAGCCTTCCTTTTAGGGGGTCTGCAGCTGTGATATTTTCTTTGGGCATTTGCCAGTGTTGGCAACATTTGCCTTGTACACCACCGCAGTATAACTCTGTCCTAAGAGGGCTTGTAAAGAGGTGTGAACTCTGTCGTACACGAGGGTAACAAACCCAGCAATTTAAATTGTAGCACTGGGAGACTGAAGTCAGAGTGATTCAGTTGTGTTACTCCAGTCCTTACAATCAAATAATGTAACCCAGAGAGCTTAGTAGTCGTGGCACTTAAAAACACCACCTCGAGTCTTTTTGTGACAGTTCTAGGAGATTTGCAACAACGCAGTACCAGCACGGTTTAAAAACTGGTGGTCAGGGAGGAGAGCTGCCGCAACACACACATCACTCAGTTCTTTCCGGTCAGCAGCCATTTACTCTAGGAAATGATTGCAGACTTTCCCCCACATCATCCTTTGAATCCTTCACCTTTTGCCAACTGCTGACTCCTCTTCCCCCCAACAGAGATTAGATGCCACCCATGTGAAATGCAAATATACACTCATTTTGCAGTGTCCAGAAGCATTTTATGCTTTCCTATACTTCACAACATATCTAGAATAGTTCTACAAGCTCCTATTTATGACTAGGAAGATTATTAAATACCATAAAAGCCATCAGATATATTTATTGACCCCTATTAAAATGGAAATTGAGAGGAACAATCCTATTCCTATCTTTATAATTAGTACAATGTCTCTACAGCCATAACCACATTAATCAGACATCTCGTGAATGGTTGTTAGCATTGCGAGATGCTTGCCCTTAAGCTCATGACACATAGCGAGACAAGCAGCAGGAAGCTTTAAAACAAATGAGTTAAAAAGGAAGTTATTATACACGCGTCTTATCATTAGCCGTAAGCTCCAGCAAAGCTGTGTACAATGAGAAGAAAAAAAATCACTTTTACCCTCATGTGTTTTCCAGTGCAAAGTTTCTTAGCAAAAATATTCAGTGCCATAGCTGGATGGAGCAGGAGTTTCTTGTTAACAAGTAATAGTCTGTTTAGAGCTCCAAAAAAAAAGTCAGTCCACAGCTAAACATGTTTGCTCATTTTACATGTTGAAAAACAGAGCTGCTGCTAAACCAGGTTCCTAATTGCAAGTTCGCTAGAACGGTTCTGGGGAAGTGAGAGAAAACCACAACCATCTCCCTGGGAGCCACTGGAGACCAGAGTCCTCTTGTGGCAAAAGGTAGAGGAAAATTTTCAGCAACTGATGACTGCTGAAAGTTGAGGCTCTACAGAGGAGGCTGCGTGGCGAGTAGCAGATACAGGGAGCGTCAGCTTTGAGAAGAATTTCACGTCACACCGCACAGCATAAAAGCAGCAGCGTGAAGATGTCAGAGCTGGCAGCGGGCAAGCAGCAGAAGCGCAGAATGCCACTGTGTTTCGATACCACAGGCTGCGTTGTGTGGACTTCAGCAGCTCCTGTCTGTGCGTGCGTGTTC